>NW_006239110.1:721121-764928 GCF_000226075.1 Solanum tuberosum
GGGTTATGGATTGGGAAGGGAGAGTGAATGGAGGAGATTGTAATCTGACATCTTCTTCTTCGTCGGGTTGTACTAGTATGGGTGCTGGAGGATTCAGTTATATACAACACACCGTTTCTAAATTTGATACCCTTGCTGGTGTAGCTATCAGATATGGTGTTGAGGTAAATTCATTCTTTCAATTATTTCATTCCACAACCAGGACTTCTTTACATCACTGCATATTTTGAAACCAAACCAACCGATTCCGTGCAGTAAAGTGACCAGTTATTTTGCTCTCAGGTGGCTGATATTAAAAGGATAAATGGCCTCGTATCAGATCTCCAAATGTTTGCTCTCAAAACACTTCAAATACCGTTACCTGGGAGGCATCCCCCATCGCCCATCATATCAAATGGTCAAGGGTATTGCTTCACTTACCAATTTACTATTCATACAGGCTTTTCATGTCTAAAGAACTATATTTGTGGATCTATGTTTTGTATTTCCAGTTTAGATGCAAGTCTTATTACTTGTTTATCATAAAACCTACCTTTCATAATCCAGCTGCCTTAAATTGTGTTTGAGGTTACCTCTGCCCAATTGAATTTACTCCCTATTTTTTACTATCAATCAGAATTTTGATTGGGGACCAACTCAATCGCTTATATTTATGCTTCTCTAGCTACTCAAATCATATCTTTATTGGTCTTATGTTGCATATTGAGGTCAACCGACCTTTCTTTGCTTCTGAATTTTTATCTAGGGCTTGCTTGGTCTAGGTTTTGTTTGATGTACCCTGTGAAAGCAAAACTTCTAACAAATCATTTAGCTTAGGTAGTAGATCATATGTTGCTCGGCTCCTCCAAATGACTGCCGCACCTGTGTTGGATCCCCCAATAATGAATAACTTTTGGATGATCCGACACAGTCGACAGCATTTTTCTTTTTAGAGGATCCAACACACAGCCAATGGCATTTTTTAAGGATCCAATCAGCATAGGGTAGAAGTAATCTTCCTTACACTTGGACTAATGGATCTCCTACTGCATTTTGGTGTACAAAGATTGTGGATCAATCTGTTCTCCAAAAAATAGTAAATAGTTGTACACCAGCATTATTTGACCCTAGCTGTAGATATAAGTAGAGATCGAGTGGCAAAGAAACCAAGCTGTTCTAAATGATTACTTCGGCTTTTTCATTTAAGTATTTGGGATCAGCTTGATGTACTTAGATTTATTTATTGATGAGTCAGGCTTAGTAAGTGTTTTTGTAAGTACTGATTTTACATGATTTTCTCACATCCTTAGTCTTGAAGAAAATAGCAGAGATCCATACCAATCACAAAGAGAATGCTTTTGGTTTTTTTTGTTTGTTTCAAGATTGATAAGCTTACTTAGTTTGTCTCACGAGAAGTTTCTTGCATGTGCAACTGTTGTCTTTTTGTACACCTTCACAAGTCAGTTAGTTCTTCCCTCAATATCCAATACTGAAGGGAGAATTACTGTCTTACACGAGACACCTCTTATGAACAAGCTATGAATGTCATCTAACAAACTAGAGGTGGATGACATTTGGGCCCTGAGAAAAATGTAGGGAACTTGTTCTATGCAGTTTTAGAGTCAGCTATCAAAGTGACAAAAAAAATAAAGGACATGTGATAATGAGAGATCATAAGGGTTTTATCACTAATCTGGCCTAGACAAGCTGAGAGGAGGAACCTGAACTCTGTTTGAAGCTCATGCTTTTTAAATAACAAGTTTCAGCAGAAACTGTTATATGACCTGTTGAAGTTACATGTTTGGGGATTGTGTTAAGTTGATTTACCTCTACATTGAATATTTGTATGACTTTAACTACACGCTAAATTGACTTAATTTTATTTGTCTTATTGAACCAAGAACCTGAAAACGTCTTTTCATATACGGAAGCTTGTCCCTTGGTTATTTTACCTTTGCACACTACCATCTGCAATAGTGGCTAAGTGTGACTTTTTTCTTTGCAGACCTAGCAGCTCTGAGCAGACTTCTTCAAGTCGTCGACACTCTGATATATTCGATTCATTTCAGTCCCTGAAACTGAAATCCTCTCCCCAGCCAAAAGTTTCGCCAGCCATGAGCAGCTTACAAGGATATTATGGTCTTAAACCTCCAGATCAGAAAGCTGCTTCTGAAGGATTTGAAATGGCAGTGTATCGTAAGGGAGGATCACATTATTTAGAAGATGGCCCATTTTACAAATCCTCTTCTCTTTCAAATCCACCACTTAGTCTTCAGAGAAAATCTAAAAGTGTAGCTAATGGTTTTATGTCAGAGAATGGGGTTCCTGCAAATCATCTATCAACACAAGACACCAGAGACAATGGTTCGGATAGATGGTTTAAGAAATTAGTGAGAAGGCGTCAAAAGTCAGAGACTGATTTCACGCGTACTCCAGAAATGCTGTTGAAGGAAGATAACAGCAACAGTGGCTGGTTTTCAGCCGTCACTGGCAAGGGCTTAGCTTTGAGACCCAAGTCAGCTAATCGAACTCTCTCTGGAGCGGATGCTGAAGCAAATTCAATAAATCCTATTCCTATTGGCTTAGGGGATTCTTTACTAAACGACAGCACATCCGTAGTTAGGAAGTCATCAAGTACATCGAATTTGCAGGATTCAGATAGCGGTACATTGTCTTCCCTGTGGAATTTGAAGCCAGATTTTCAAGCAATTTCTACTGCAGCCATTACTAAGCCAATCTTTGATGGGCTACCTAAACCAATCACAGGTCGAAGAAACAAGGCCGCACTCGATTAGGTTATTCTTTCTGCATTAGCTGCTTAGAAGTTCATTTCTTCGATACTTTAGACAGCATCCTCTGGTGAAGTGATAAATGGAGAATTGAAGATAGAAGCAGACACTTTGGTTATCTCATGGTAAAAATAAACTTGTTTTGGTTTATGAATATCGGTTGGGGCATGTTCATATCTTCCATTGGTGAAGTTGAAGTGTCCTCAGAATTAGTTTGAGATTTATAGCAGCACCAAACTTGGGTGAAGCATCGATTTTTGCTATAGAATGGTAATGCATTATGACAGCAGATGTATATTAGGCATTTAAGTTGATTGATCTGAAATTGGGAGAGAGGATATTGTTTATACGTGTATTATATGATCTGTACATGATCACTTTTCTACACATGATTTGTGTTTTTATTTCATCTGGAGTGGAGATTGATAATTATTTTTACACAAACACACACTGAATTGCTAATCTTTTAATCATGTAGGCCATTCTTGCATGTAATATATATTTGATATTTGATATTTGATATTTGATGCCCAAGAAAAGGCATAATGTCAGAATTCAGAAAGATTAATTAACATTTGATTTTGATAGCAGCTAATCTTTACCCAATTTTAAAATAAATAATGATCTGATTATAAAAATATCTTGACATAGTCAACACGTAAAACAACACTATCCACAGAAAAGCAGCAAAAAATAACTAGAGAATCAGAAAAAAAAAACTTCATGTAAGCTACATTTTGCATTTTCTTTTGCAAGAATATTTTTTATCGGGTATCAAATGGGTGGGTTGAGTTGAAATTAGAAATATTAAAATGGATTGAAATAAAAATAATGATTGGATTGAGTTGAAATTGGAGATATTAAAATAGGTTGAAATTGGAGATATTAAAATAGGTTGAAATAAAAATCGAATTGGGTCAATGAATCGTCCAAATTTACTTTAGACTCAAATGGATTGAACTCAAATGGGCTAAAAAGTTGAGTCATGATCCGTTCAAATTGACCCGCTTAATCTTTATAATTTTAACATATTGTTATTTAACTTTTATAACCATAATTTGAATTTCAATTAAAAAAAAATAACAAATATAAGTTATAAATGGATAGATAAGTCTTAGAAAATATAGAATAAATAGTTAGTACTTCATACCTTTAATATGAGAATGTACAATACACTAATGTAAATAAAAAAATCTTATAACGGGTTGAAATTAAAAATTAAATTAGACTCAATTGAAAATTTATTAAAAATGAATTAAGGCTTGAATGGTTGAAATTGAATTCAATTCAATTTTTCTTAATCCCAACATATAAAATTATACAAGAATTAAACAAATTATCTATATTTGGAATCATTTTGACACCCTACTCTACTGTGCTACTCTACTGTGCAAGTATACTTTTAGAGAAGGACTAAAATACAAAAAAAAAGACTCGGCAAGCTTCTTTTAAGAGAAAATGGTCTTAAACCCCCCAATCTATACCCGAAATTCCAACTACACACTCCAACTTCAAGGGTGTCCTATTACCCCTGAACTTTATATTTCTCTATTTTCTACACACTTCAGTGCTGACCTGTCATAGGAGGTGTTCTCACCTCCTCTAGGCGTGTTAGAAGGTGAATTTGACGAAAAATCTCTCTTTTTCCAACAGTCATCTTCCCCACCCTTAAATAAACCATTGTTTCTTCTTCCCCACCATTAACCCTTGTTCCTTTTGTAAAAAAATCACGATTTTCTCTAAAAAAAATAAGTAGGATTTAATTGTTTATGTTTATTTCTACTTCAAATCTTGAATTTAGGGTTTGTAATCTGCTCTAATTTCTTATTTAGGTCTCTAATTTGAATTTTGAATTTTCTCGAAATTCATCAAAAATGACAAATGAACTTGAATAAGCTAAATCAGTTGATAAACTACGAAATCAAGTTGAAAATACACAGCAAAATGCTTCGATCATCAACTGAAATGCATATGCAAATGGAGTAGGAGATGAAAAGGAGAAAGGATGATTTTTGGGTCTTTTACATTTTAGGAGGGAAATAGAGAAAAAAGGGAATTGGGAGTTGAAGAGGTGGGGGACCCGGCGCGTGCAATCACGTTGGACTATTTGTTGGTTTATGTGTTGAGGTCAGCGTTTAAGTGTGTAGAAAATAGAGAAATATGAAGTTCAGGGGGATAATAGAACACCCATAAAGTTGGAGTGTGTAGTTGGAATTTCGGGTATAGGTTGGGGGGCTTTAGACCATTTTCTCCTTCTTTTAATGCACCTTTCCCTTTCTCCTTTTTTGACAATTGATTGCATCATAATAAATTCCTTAACAACTACTTCCTCTATTTTTTTTTAGTCCATCCGTTTAAAAAAAAAAGACCTAGTTTAATTTGGAACAGAGTTTAAGAAAAGAAAAAAGACTTTTTAATTTTGTGGTTCTAAATTAAAATTATGTTAAATGTACCAAAATGCCCTTTAATCTTGTGGCCTTAAACATGTCACGTGGAAAGTTGAAGTTAAAGTGTTGCCAAAAAAGAAAAGAGGTCATTCTTTTTTAAACAGACTAAAAAGGAAATTAGATCATTCTTTTTGAAACAGAGAGAATACTTGTTAAATTTTGACTTGACATACCTAATAAGAAAATAATGATTACTATAGTGAGTTTACAATTTGAGTCATACAATCTTAGACATATTTACTCATTATATTTTTCAAAGACATTAACTCAATGTTAATAAACTGGGGTATCATAGAGAAAAAAAATTATTTTTTCTTGATTTGTCAAAAATGACAAGTAAATAAAGAAATCAAATTAAGAAATATTTGACAAGTAAATATGGACAAGTAATATAAGTGTCACTTTAGGGCATAACAAAAATTTCCATCCTCAACACAAAAATCAGTATATGATTTTTTAATGGTCATTTTACATAAATAATATAATATAATACATTAATTACAAATTATAATATAATATATACTCTTACTGAAAACAGTATTAGTTTTGTTACCAGAAATAGCAAAACACCAAATTTGCCGCCGGAAGTACTCCATGTTGGCTGATGCGGTCATGGTAACCCTTGGTGATATTGCTCAGGTAAGATTTGGATTAATCTATTTAGACATTTCAGATTTTTTTATTATGACTTTACAATTTTTAAGAAAAAATATAAGTAATTAATTAACATATTTTAGTACCGTTAATAAGAGAAAAAATAACCAATAATTATAATACATTTTGAATTTAATATATTATAGGCATGTTTCAATGCATGTGGTGAATATATAACTAAAATATTTTTAATACAAATATATTATAAGTATTATATCTGAATTTCAAATATTCCGGTACTATTTAAATTAGTTTACATCATTAGAAATGTATTATATTTGTTTTGGAATAATAACTATCGAATTTATAGTAATGTATAATATCGAATTCAAATTGTATTATAACTATCATTTATATTTATACAATTTTAATACAACTTTAATACAGTTTTTTCAGAGCTTCACCTCTTCTTATTCGGTAAATCACCATCACTAGACCACCGATTGTTTATACTTGATACAATTTTGATACAACTTTAATATAATTTTTCAAAACTTCATCTAATATATAACTAAAACATTTTTAATACAAATATATTATAAGCACTATATGTGAATGTCAAACATTAACTATCATTTATATTTATACAATTTTAATACAACTTTGATACAGATTTTCAGAGCTTCATCTTTTTTTCTCGTAATTACCACCACCAGACCACCGATTGCTTATATTTAATACGGTTTTGATACAACTTTAATACAATTTTTTAGAACTTCACATAATATACAATTTTAATACAACTTTAATACACATTTTTATCAAATGGTCATTAAAACTAAAATTATGTCATATATGGTAATAAAAATAAAATAACACTTAAAAGTGTGATTAATCCAATAAAATATATTATCTATGTAAAAATTTCATTTTCAATTATATTCTTATACTCCATCTTCTTAATAATGTTCAATTTTCAAGACACGTTAAATAAGAATAATTTAGTTAACTATACATTATATTAGGGGTGTCAAATGGGCGTGTTGGGTTGAAATTTGAGATATTAAAATGGGTTGAAATAGAAATTAGGCTGGGTCCTAACCCACCCAAGTTTACTTTGGGCTCAAATAAGTTGGACTCTAATGGGCTTAAAAACTAGTTGGGTCTTGACCCGCTTAATTCAATAATTTTAATATATTGTTATTTAAGTTTTATAACCACAATTTGAATTAAACTAAAGAAAATCTAAAAAAAGGAAGTTACAAATGGATAGATAAATTCTAAAAGATATAAATATATAGTAATTCATACCTTTAATATAGGAACATATACATTACATCAATGCAATAAAGAGTCTTAAAACGGGTTTAAATTAGAGATTAAATTGGGCTCAATTGAGGATTCTCTTAAATGAGTTAGGACTTGAATGGGAGACTTGACTTGAAACCCTAGGTTGACTTCTTCTTCTTCAAGCTTTCTAGAGAGAGAAAAATGATCCTCTTCAAACTCAGCCTCGCTTGCTTGCCCGGAAGGGCCCGGAAGAGGAAGTGATCCCCCGACACTAAAAACAAAAATCCCAGAGAGAAGCTGAGAACACAAAATCCCTAAATGGGATAGCAAATAGTTCCTAAGAAATTGAGAGAATGATTTCAATTGGGGAAATTTAGGGTTTAAAACACTTATATATGACTTCTAGGTAAAGGCAAAACGACAAAGTGTTAGGATAGAATAATTAGGAAAAGACCCAAAAGCCCCTGACTTAAAGTTGATGCAACCACCGGACGGTGGCCCTCACGAGTCATTGTGGCAGTCATGGTCCTTGACCAATGGCCTGGGGAGAGGCCCCCTGCTGCCTTACCCCTTCACGACCACCTTAATGGGTCATTTGCCTCTTCACGACCCATCTAGGGGTTCGTGGGAGGAGGCTAACTTTGGGGATAGGTTCTACCTCCCCCACACGGGAGTCATAACGACTCGTCTACCTTCCCACGGGTCATTAAGACCCTCGTGGGAGGGGTCCCTACCCAGCATAGAGGACTTGCCACGGGCCACCACACGGACCATGGTCCCCTTCACAGCCCGTCTAGGGTTCCGTGGAGGTTCCATGGTCCAAGTGTTGGCCTTTGAGTTCTTTCTCATTACCCCTTTTTAGGCATTTCTTGAATTCGAGCTGTTACACCCTGTCTATCATTGGGAAAAATCATGCAATTGGGTCAACACTGAGCCACTCAGACTTAACCCACATCAAATTAGGCACAAACCCAGCAAATTAAGCAATTCAATCCAACAATTTAACCAACACAATTCATCATTTTTACAGGAATTCACAATTAAAATCACACGGACACAGTTAAATTTCAATAATATGATGCTCCCCATCAAAATCAGGCACTTAATCTCAGTTAAATAGTTTAAGCCCACACCATATATGCCTTCTAAACTCAAAAACAACAACAACAAGTTGAAACACCAACCTTGTAGCCGAAAATAATCAAGAAATTAAGGGATTCAGGGTTAGGTTGACTCGAACTGCAAGCGAATGCACTCCTAGCACCTGAAAGAAACTCACACAATGCTCACAAACACTCAAAATGCATGATGCAAGAGAAAGGAATCGAAAAAGATATCAGATATTAAAAATATTGATTTTTGAATTTGAAAAGACTCTTGGCCTTTTTATATCAGGCACGTTCGGTGATCACGACTAACGTTGCCAAACTTATTCAGTGAATCGCCAACTGGAGCTTAAGCTTGCCGAACTTTCCTGAACAAACACCAAACCTAAAGGCTGATTCGGCGGACCCGATGGTCCGCTTAATGCACTTTGGCGAATCTCCCTTTGGAGTTCTGATCGCCTATCTTGACAGTGCACTTTTTCATTTTTTTCAAGCTCAAAAGGCGGACAAGAATTAGTCCGCATAATGCCTTCGATGGATCGTCGTTTGGATTTTGCATCACATATTCTTCCCTTTTCAATCTTTCAACCTCTTCTCAACCTGCACTCACAACGCACGCTATTTAAGAGTACTAAAAGAAACAATAAAGACTTGGATTGCCTCCGAAGAAGTGTCTTATTTAATGTCATGGCACAACATATTTCTCAAACTAAATAATTATTGTTGGGGTTTGGGATGGTGTCACTAGGAAAAGTTCCCTTTTGCCTAAGATTTAGATGAGTGGAAATTTGACCCAATTGGATCTCCAATAGCTTGATAGAATTTGAGTGTGAAGTTACCTTCTGAGTTATAGTGGAGAAGTCATTTTTAAAATCCTTTAACACCTTATCGGACCCTTTAAACTTGTTGTAGATTCTTACAAGCATGTCTTCCGTCCGGATACCTTCTAACCCAGCTGGTTCTTTTGAGCGTGGATGATCATGGGGAGGCACATATCTATCTTTGTCCATCTGCCTATCTCTCCAATTTCCACCTCGACAGTCTTTTCAACCACTATCTTTATCCTTGTTTGAACCTTGGTTCCCACCATGTCGTTGATAATTATTGTGAGAACCATCCACTTGATTTCCCAAGTATTGAAACTTTTTATTGTATAATTCCTCGAATTTGGCATCATCTGGGCACTACCCACTATTGGTTCCAACCGCATTTACCAACCTGGTTCCACCTCCCATAACATGTTTAGACAACAAATCATTTTGAGTTATTATTTTGGCTATGTTTTCATCCCTTTCATGGTCCTTCTTGATTTGTTCTTTTCTCAAACCCACTTGTAGAAGAGGCATTTGGTCCTCTCTAGTATGTCATGCTCGATTAACCTTAGTTATATCATCTAGCAACAAAGAAGTTACATCATACGATTATCTCATCAATCCACCATGGACTAATTGATCAACCACACCACACCTTTATTGACTGAATCAAGGATGCAATAAAAGTATTGCAACAACAAATTGTCTGGAACGCCATGCATTGTACATTGCAATAGCAACTTTTTGAACCTCAACCATGTTTCATGCAAAGGCTCACCTCCAATGCTTTTGAAAAAAATTATTTGGAGACGAAGTTTAACTATCTTCGAGGGTGGAAAGAATCTTTCCAAGAATGCCACAGTTAGCTCATCGCACAAAGTAATAGAATCATTTGGCAACTCTGTCAACCATCTTGTAGCCTCTCTTGTTATAGAGAACGAGAATAACCTCAACCTTATAGATTCTTGGGAGATATTCTTGAACAAAAAGGGTCAACACACTTTTTTGAAATTACTAAGGTTCTCATGGGGATCCTCATGAGCTAGAACCCCATAAATTCATTTCATTTGGAGCAATTGTATCATAGTTCGGGTAATGTGAAACACCGTCCTCCCGGTTGTAGGAGGTATCCAGATTGCTCATGTGGTTTAAATCACATTAATAAGCATGTCATTAAGATCACCCATGTTGTCAATTTGACCGTAGTGATTGTCATTGTCACTCCCATGGTCACTCATTTTGTCAACCTGCAAATTAGTCAACAACAACACCAACCAACAAACTACTACAACTAAACCAAATTAAAATCTAATTTCTCAATTAGAATTTTCAACCACCATTCTTCGGCAGCGGCGCCATTTTTTATAACGCCCAAATCACCCTCCAAAATAGTTAAAAGAGTTAGCGATTGTCGTCAGTTTAAAACCCAACGAAGAGTTGGGGTCAAATCCCACAGGGAATGGTTTATCATAGAGAATTTCTTATCAAGAAATTTGGACTTAAAATTAGTTCATTTTTAATAGTAAGACAATGGGGTGGATGGTACCACCAACTTAATATAAAGCTTTTGTTATCAGTTATCACAATTAAACGAAAATTCAATCAAAATCAAGAGTTAACAAGTAATCTAGCGGTGCGGGGATTGGAAATCAATGTCAAATAGGGGTGATTGTGTTGCTCTGTAGTGATGAACATTCATGAATTGTCTAAGTCATCTTTACTGACACTAATTATCTTTCGATCTTAAAGCATCTATGCATAGAGTCTCCTTTCGGTCTCATCTATATTCCATTTCTAAACAACTCAATACCTTACTCTATTGTCTCTTTCAAGAATAGGGAAAATACATCCGGCCCATAACCTCTCTTTCAAGAAAGTCATCGACATAAAACCTAAATTGCAAGTATTGAACTAATTACCCACTCCAATTAATCTCTTTTGAGCATCAACCGAAGATTGGAAGTAAGAATTAAGTTTGCAACATTAACACATAAGTTAATCTCATGGTTATTTGTCACAACCCAAAGTACCCCCTAGACATGACATGGCAAATAAGATCCCGAGAGTCCATACACAAGCCACTTAGCATACATCATACAATATAATAGAATTAAAGAGTTAAAATTAACATTTTATTTAAAAGAGTTTGATAAAAAGTAGCAGAAGTCTAACACAAGTCTCAAAACCATCTATTATATCATAAGGAAGTGATTGAGACGTAACTCATACATCACATACAAAATTTGAAATGAAAAGACATGAAAGGAATAAAAGAGTCTCAGTCCTCGAAACATGAGGACTCACTAGTCTTCAATGTCTACAAATGATCACTTGCCACAAGTATTGGAGGTAGGAGCGTCAGACCTTACGTTAATAAAACAATGTAGGCACAAGTATGCGTTAGTACATGGAATGTACTAAGTATGATAGCAATGTATAATAGTTATGAAATCATGCTAAAATGACTTTATATGACATGCAATGACCAAGCTAGATCATAAATAACACGTTAGAAAACATAATTCATGACCATGGTCAATGCAAGATAAACATATTTAAAACATATTTGAGATACTTTTAGAAAGTAACCTTAGTTCATTATTTTGGGAGATTTACCTTTAACTAACATAGACCATGTGAGCTATAACATGGAATCCAGTGTCTATCCCACATTGAAAAGAGATGTCCTTACTTGTCAAGGTAAGAACCATGAACTTTTAGCTTATGTGGATCAACTAGCTAATGTCTATCTAAGACAAACCTATGGTGGCACATAGTAATTGTCGCTTGTCCACTCGGTGCTAAGCATAAATCCCATGGAATAGTCATTACTCTTAACTTGTCATATTATCCATGGAAAGGAATAATTAAGTAGCCAATTCAATTTAGAGTTCATTAGAATAGCTCCTAAATCTTGGTTCAACTTAGATGAGAAAACCTTTCAACCTTATGAATCCTTTATGTGAGAAATCCTTTTATAACAGCAACAACATCAATGTTTTACTCTCAAGCAACCTTAAAACATTTACATCAATTTCATAAAGAAACATGCATTATCTTCATAAATTCATCTTTCATAATTCAAAAGCTTCATCATATGATCAAAATCTAGAAATCATGGATCATGCACGGGTTCATGTGAATTCAACTTAAAAACGTTTAATTATCTCAAATAACTAATAAAAAGACATAAATTAATCAATTGGATCATAATTGAAAAGAGCTCATGAGATGGAATAAAATCCTAACTTCCATTGGAGATTCTAACTTGAAAAATTAGAGAATTTAGGAACCCTATGGAGGAAAGGATTCCATAGGTGAATACTATCATACCTTGATGTCAAAATCCCACAATCAATGGTGAATTTGGGGACTTGATCTTGAAACCCTAGACTTCTTCTTCAAGTTTTAGAGAAAGAAATTTTAGGGAAGAACTTGGAGGGATTTGGGGAAACTTGAAGAATGATCTAGAGTAGTTAGATTTTTGTCTTAAAAGACTTATATAGGGTCTAGTATTAAGATTAAAATGACATAGTTTAGTCACTAATAAATTAGGGAAAAGACTAAATACCCCTTTAAAATAACTACCGACCACCATCTATGTTGGACTTACGGTTCGTAATTCCTTCTACGGACCGTACTGGTCAACCGTAGAAAGCGATCAGAGACTCTAAATTTGGCCAACAATCGACGAAACCCATGTATGGCTCGTAGGTCTTCCTACGGTCTGTACATGCCAACCCTAGAAACCAACTTTAATCTTTGAAATTTCACTAAGTATAGGGGTGAATTGTAAAAAGGGTACTGGGACTTGTTTTGAAAAAATTATTTTCCCACTACCTACGATTGCCAACTACGACTCGTAGAAGCTTCTACGGTCCATAGATGGGACCCATAGATACAGACACCAGTCCAAAACAACATTTTTCCTTATTTGAGGTGTTATAATATCTCCCCCTTGGGAATATTCGTCCTCGAATGGAACTCAAGACATCATAAGGAGAGTAAGAAAAAGATCTAATAGCCCAACATGAATGCAATCACATAATTGCACAGATTCGAGGAGAAAAATTGACTCCAAGCTAAAGCATGTCCAAATATTATTTCATAAGGCCTATATGCAACTCACACTCAAATGCACATAAACATGGAGAAATCAATCAAGTTAACTCATTTTCTCAAAAATCATGTTTTCATGAGCATGCATTCATGAGGAAATATGAGAATGCCTAAGATATAAGGATGAACCATGAGGAACTAAATACTTCAAGCTAAAGTGGAGTCAGAGGGAAAGAGATTATGGTACGACACTTCATATCGGCCTCTGCCTCCCAATTAGAACCCTCAACTAACTGATTCCTCCAAAGAACCTTTACGAAAGCAACTTTCTTATTTCTCAACTTTTTAACTTGCCGGTCCAAAATCTCAATTGAAACTTCTTCATAAAGAAAGATTTTCCTTAACTCCCAAACTTTCCAAGGGAACAATGAATGTTGGATCTCCAACACATTGCTTCAACAAGAAGACATGGAAAATGGGATGTATCAATGCCATATCATTATGTAAATCATTTTCATAAGCAACTTTGCCAAAACACTTTTAAATTTGATATGGGCCCACATAACAGGGACTAAGCTTCCCTTTCTTTCCAAACCTTATCACACCTTTCATGGGTGAGATTTTCAGGTAAACTCAATCATGAAAATTAAACACAAGGTCTCTCATTCTAACATCGACATAGGACTTTTGTCAACTTTTTGAGTTGTTTTCAACCTTTGTCTAATAAGCCAAACTCTCTCCATAGCCTTATGTACAAACTCGGTACCTATCAAAGCAACATCGCCAACTTTAAACCAACCTATATATGATCTGCACCTCCTACCATAAAGAGCCTCAAATGGAGCCATACCAATGGTGGAATGATTGCTATTATTGTAAGCGAACTCAATCAAAGACAAATGATCATACCAATTACCCTTGAAGTCAATCACACAAACTCTCAACATATCTTCCAAAGTTTGGATAGTACGCTCCGCTTGCCCATCAGTTTGTGGATGAAAGGTCATACTAATCTTAACACGAGTAGCAAGACCCTTTTGAAAAGATTTCTAAAATTGAGAGGTAAATTGGGTGCCACGATCGGAGATAATGGATAAGGGCACTCCATGAAACTTAACCACCAAACCACAAATCGTTATTTTTTCAATTTGATTTGGTTTGTCAGTTTGGTTTTACTTTACAGTCTGGCTTGTACACCCCAAACTACAAGTACACCATATGGTTCTAAGACGAGGGTAGGGGACCAGACCCCAGATCAAAAGAATCAAGCTCTGATTATTATTGATCTGGTGGGTCAGCCACCAATGGTTCCTGCACCGGTTGTTGGTCCACAGATTGCTCTTGAGGTTATTTTGACAACAGTTGCTCAGCAGTGTTATAAGAGGTTTCAGAAGATTAAACCACCCTAGTTTCTGGGTGGTAATAGTGAGGATGCTCATGAGTTCTTAACTTTGTGGCATGAGATGCTTGAGGCAGTGGGTATGGTGGATACTCATGGTGTTCGATTGTTGCACTTCAGCTTCGTGGATGTTCCAAAGAGTGGTGGAGGACTTTTATGAGGTCTAGACATATTGGATCTCCCCCGTCAGAGTGGTAGGTGTTCTCTAATGCTTTGCAGGACTACTTCATTGTCGATTAAGGTTTGAGAGCTTGAATCAAGGTAGTTTGTCTATGACCGAGCATGTGGCCCATTTATGTGAGATTTCTTGGCATGCTAAGACTATTGTTCCGATGAGGTAGAGAGAGTCCACAAGTTTGTGAAAGGGTTGACTTTCTCCATTAGATAGTATGTGTTCATAAAAGCCAAAGAGGGGGCTTCTTTCTAGTCCATTGTGAGCACCGTCAAGAAGGTGGAGTTGATGGTTTTATAGGAGTTTGGGGAGCCCAAGAGGGGTCATTCGTCTAGAGACTTTTCTGGTACCTCATATGGAAGCAGAGGTTTGCATAGATTTCATAGTTCCTTTCACCATCGTAGATCAGTTCAAGCATCTATGCTAGCAGCTGATAGTGGACAACCTGATAGAGGATCTTATGATTGTGGGTGAGGTGGCTATGATAGTCTGTCGTGTTCGCAACAACAGTTATATGTGTCAATGTTTTGTTATTCTTGTAGGGATTCAGGTCATTTGATGTATAGTGTCCTTTACAGACTCACTTAGAACCCCATCGTTCTTATTTAGCTGCCCAGCTAGGGATTCAGCGCCTCCAACCAATGGTCGATGAAGAGGTCAGTTTGGTAGAGGCAGTAGAACTTCTTGTAGGGGTGTTCCCGCTTCACATGGTGGAGGTAGGGGTTCTAATCAAACTGTAGGTGGATAAGAGGGCCAGTGTTATGATTTTCTAGGGAGGGATGAGGCCAAGACTTCTGATGTGGTGATCACATGGATCATCCCAATTTACCATCGACCTATATATGTATTATTTGATATGGGGTCTACTTTCTCATATGTGTCTACCTATTTTGTTCTTGGATTTAATATGATTTTTCATTGCATACATATGCATATTCATGTTTCAACACCAGTGGGTGAGTCCTTAGCGGTGGATCAAGTGTATCAATCATGTCTTGTTTCTTTAGTCAAGTATGATACTTGGGTAGACTTGATCATTCTGGGAATGGTAGACTTTGATGTTATTTTGTGTATGGATTGGCTCACTCCACATCATGTTATTCTTGATTATTATGCTAAGACTATGACCTTAGGGATCTCGGGTGTCCCGAGAGTTGAGTGGACGGGAGCTAGTGGTTCTTACCCTAGAAAATTAACTCATTCATTCGAGCTCAGAGATTGGTTGATAGAGGGTGTTTGTCCTATCTAGATTTCATTCGGGATACTACTGTTAAGCCTCCTCCCCTGAATTTTGTGCCCGTAATTCAAGAGTTTTTAGTTATGTTTCCTACTGACTTCCAGTTGTTCCTCTGGACGGGGATGTTGATTATTCTATTGACTTGAGCCGTGCACCAAGCCCATCTTTATTCCTCATTATTGTATGGCTCAAGCTGAGTTGAAGGAATTGAAGGACCAGTTTCAGGATTTGTTGAGTAAGTGGTTTATTCACCCTAGTGTTTCTCCGTGGGGTGATCTTTTGTTGTTTGTGAGGAAGAAGGATGGAACCATGAGGATGTGTATTCATTATCGACAGTTGAACAAAGTGACCATGAAGAGTAAGTATCCTCTTCTTCGTATTGATGACTCGTTTGATCAGCTTCAAGGTGCATCTCTATTTTTAAGATTGATTTGAGGTCCGGTTATCACAAGCTGAAGATGAGGACATCGGATATCCCTAAAAGAGCTTTTGGGATTCCTTATGTGCACTATGAGTTTCTTGTGATGTCTTTTGAGTTGACTGGTGCTCCTGCAGCATTCATAGAGTTGATGAACGGGGTATCCCGACCTTATCTTGATTTCTTTGTGATAGTGTTCATTGACGACATCATGGTGTACTCCAATATTGAGAAGGATCACTATATACATTTGAGGATTGTACTCCAGCGACTAAGGAAAAAGAAGCTTTATTCCAAGTTCTCAAAGTGCAAGTTTTGGTGTGATTTTATGGCATTTCTAGGACATGTGGTATCCAAGGAGGGTATTCAGGTGGATCCAACCAATAGTGAGGCAGTTTGAGGATAGACCATACTGACGTCAGTTACTAAGATTCTGAGTTTTGTTGGACTTGCAGGTTATTACAGACAATTGGTTTAGAGTTTCTCCACTAATACATCTTCTTTGACCAGATTGACTTGACAGAGTGTGATCTTCTGGTGATCTAATGAATGTGAGGAGAGCTTTCAAAAGCTCAAGACCTTTTTGACTTCAACTCTTGTTTTGACCTTACTCGAGGAGGGTGTAGTTTTAACTATTTATTGTGATGCTTCTGGAGTGGGGTTAGGTGGTGTTTTGATGTAGAAAGGTAAGGTGATCGCCTATGCTTCTTGGCAGTTGATGACCCATGAGAAGAATTATTGTACCCATGATTTAGAGTTGGCAGTCGTAGTGTTTGTGTTTAAGCTTTGGCGTCATTATCTGTATGGAGTTCATTGTGAAGTCTTCACGAATCATCGGAGTCTTTAGTATATCTTTAGTCAGAGGGAAATGAATTTGAGGTAGTGCAGATTTCTTGAGTTACTAAAGGACTGCGATATCACCATCTTGTTTCATCCAAGGAAGGCCAATGTAGAGGCCGATGTTTTGAGTAGGAATACATCTAACATAGAGATTCTTTCTGCTATTAGTGTGAAGGAGAAACCATTGGCTAGAGATGTTTAGAGATTAGCCGACAGTCTCGTCTGATTACAGATTTCTTAAGAGACAAGTGGTTTGATTATTTTTATAGAGTTTTATTCTTGCTTAGTTGAGCAGATGTATGAGCATCAATTTGATCGAGAACATAGGTCTTATTCGAGACAAGGTGATGAGGGGGAAGCCAAGTAGGTTGTCCTTGACTCAGAGGGTGTCTTGACAATTGGGGTTAGGATCTATGTGCCTAAGGTGGGCGAGTTGATTAGATTGATTCTTGAGGAAGTCCATTGTTCCCGATATTACATCCATTTATCGGCGGCAAAGGTGTATCACGACATGAGCCAGAACTATTGGTGGGGTGGGATGAAGAGGTATAATTATGATTTTGTTTCGAGGTGCCTGACTTGCTAACAGGTCAAGTATGAGCATCGACATCTCCGATGTATATCTTAGAGGATGCATATTCCTAACAGGAGGTGAAAATGGATCACTATAGATCTTTTTGTGGGTTGACCTACCATTGTGGGTGGTTATGACTCCATCTGGGTGGTTTCCAAGTCCACCTATTTCATCCTGGTTTGGGTGAAGTATACGATGGAGAAGTTAGCGAGCCTTATATCAGTCAGATTGTGCGACTACATGGAGCCCCTATTTTTATTGTCTCTGATCGAGGTTCTTTGTTCATTTCCCATTTCTAGAAGGCATTACAGCTTGGCGTGGGTAATCATTTAGATATAAGTACAACCATCCATCCTCAAATAGACAATTTGTCAGAGCGGATGATTCAGGTGTTGGAGAACATGCTTCAAGCTTGTGTGATTTATTTTGGTGCAAATTGGGTTCGACATTTTCCCTTAGCGAGTTTGATTACAACAATAGTTACCATTCTAGCATTCAAATGACCCTATTTGAGGCGTTGTATGTCGTACGGTATAAATCTGCGATCGGACGGTTTGTTTTAGCTAAGTTGGATTCATTAAACTTTCTTACATATGCTATGGAGAAGGTTCTTATGACCCAAGGTAGACTTTTGATAGCCTAGAGTTGACATAAGAGTTGTGCAGATCGGAGAGTTAGAGCACTAGTGTTCATGAAGGGTGATTAGGTTTTGCTATGAGTGTCGCCCATAAAGGGTATGATGAGGTTCGTAAAGAAGGGAAAGATTAGCCCTAAATTTATTGGACCTTTTGATGTTTTATTCGTATGGAAGAGGTGGCCTATAAGCTGGCCTTCCCACCTAACTTGTCAGTTATGCATCATATCTCTATGCTTTAAGAGTACGTGGCGGATGAGTCCTATGTACTTTCTCTCGATTCAATTGAGTTGGGTCCAAATTTATCTTTTAAGGAGGAGCCTATAGCCATTTTGGATAGGTAGGTCTGAAAGCTTAGAACCAAGGAGATTGCTTCACTGAAGGTGCAGTGGAAGCACCGTTTAGTTGGTCAGGTGACTTGGTAGACAAATTCAAATATGCATGCCAGATATCCACAGTTTTTGGAAGCTTTAGGTACTTTCTTTTACTTTATATTCAAGGAAGAGCATGTTTTTTAGTGGTGGATGATGCAATGACATGGTTGTTCATTTTTGGAAAGTTTCATAAATTTAACGTTTTTCCCTCTTGATATCAACCCTGAGTCGTTTATGATTAAGTTTTGATAGTTTGTTTTGAACATTTAGTTTAAAGTTGATATTTTGGTAAAATTTGAGTTTGAAAGGCTTATATTGTTAAGAAAGTGGCTTTTGATGTCTATTGAATTATTAAGGGTTAAATGGAATTATGTCGATTCCATTAGCCCCAGGATGTAGAATATGGTTAGTGAGAGTTGTCGATTTCAGATTCGACATATTGAGGATTTGAGATCCTAAGTTGGCATATTGTGAAAATTTATCCTTTTAGTTGACTTTGGTCAACATTCAAGTTTCAGATGCTCATATCAGAATACTGAGAGTTTCATCGGATTCAGGGGATGATTTTAGGCTTAAGTGAGGTCTTGTTTGAATTTAGAGAGGTCATGAGCTTGTCTTAAGCCTTTTTAGGCGTTATGTTAGTTTCTTGTAGTTCTCGCAAATGTCAAGTGAAGGAGACCTCGGATTAGTGTTTCAATGGTTCCATTGAGTCTAGAACATCAATTATTATTAATTTGAATATGTGGTTTGTGTGTATAGGGTTCAAAATGAATCCCGAGGGACCTTTCGATAATTTATGAGTTGGTTGTGTTTGTTGGTGTCTGCAGGCCTTGCTTTTCGAAGAAAATGCGCTTAAGAGACCTTCGCAGAAGCGAGATCCTCTTTGCCTTATCTACCTTCACAAAGGTGAAGAATTCTTCGGTTTTTCAGAGGCACTATTTTGCGGGGTTCTATTTTGCATCATTAGAGAGGGGTTTTGACATGCAAATTTTGGGATTTCAACCGCATTTTGAATTTTTGAGCTTGGTATACCCTTTGATGCGATCTTTGAAAGGATTTCTTGTGCTAAATCATTTAGGTAAGCTTTTGTGATCCTAAAACTTCATTTCCTTTTGATTATTTATGGATTTTAACATCAGAATTTGGGATTTTGATTGGTAAATGGAAGGTTTTTCTAGAACTCAAGTTCTAAACTAAAATGGAGATTGTGAATTGATCTTGAGTTCTCTTTCAAAATGGTTTTCACTAATAAGTTCTCAAGGTCTTGAGTAATATTTTCAGGTATTGAATTTCGGATTCAAACCTCATTTTTGGAATTGTGTTTTTGGTTGATTGACCCATTTTTCAAGTATATGTGTTAGGTATTGTTGTTTCCGAATATTTATTATGAATACTTAATTGAAATAGATTGTGTGTCTTTGGACATTGATCGAAAGGGAAAGACTCAAGTTTTGGAGTGACTAGTTGATTGATTTAAGATAAGTGATCTCCTAAACCTTGTAATATAGTAGAATTTGTGTATTCCCTTCGTTGTTGTTTGTTGGGAGTAATGG
Organism: Solanum tuberosum; assembly: GCF_000226075.1. NCBI lineage: Eukaryota > Viridiplantae > Streptophyta > Magnoliopsida > Solanales > Solanaceae > Solanum > Solanum tuberosum. Next base: position 741,399 of record NW_006239110.1, read on the forward strand.
GAATGAGGTGAGGGATTCATTGTTCAACTTGATCAAGCTTAAAGAATAAATTTGTTGATCATGATGCTTGTGATGGCATTGATTGATGAAATGCTTGATAGCATGAATGTTGACTTGAATTGCTTGAATTATTATCTCTTCCTTATGGTGTGAACTTTCTTATGTGCATTGATTAATGTACACTGTGTGTCTCGATAAAGCCGATGGGAAATGGTTCCAGGTAGTGAATATAAAGTTTATGGGAATGGTTATGGATAGTGATATGATATAAAACTGATGGGAAAGGGTTTCGGCTAGTGATTTGATATAAAGCCGATGACAATTGGTTCTAGCTAGTGAAACGATATAAAGCCGATGGAAAATTGTTCAGATTAGTGATTTGCAATAAAGTCGATGGGAAATGGTTCTGACTAGTGATATTGTACCGATGGGAAATGGTTCGGGCAAGAGACTAATTATTGTGATTTGATGAATTTTGATGTTTATGTTCGACTTACTTGTTAACTTAGATTGATGCTCGTGATACTTGTGATTGAGCTTTTTGACATTGAGATTGACTTACTTGATTCGTGTTGATTGTTGGATTGTGATAATTGGACTGTGATTATTGAGCCGTGCGAGTTGTGTATTGTAGAACTGTTAGGTTAGGCTAATTTTTGTGCAGGTTGTAGGTGTAGGAGGTTCAGTTGGGATGAAAAGACTATTTGATTTCTAGCTTGTTGCCTTGTTTATTAGGTTGTTTTTAGGTATCGAGGCTTGTTGAAGGACTTGAGAGGTAGTTGTTTGTCAACCTGGCGGGCCCTCTTTTTCCTTTTCTCTATACTTTGTTCTATTTGAAAGACAAAGACTTGAGACTTGTACTTATTTCTTAATTCTGCACTTTATGTATTAGTGGATTGTACATGTGACAACCGGGTTTTGGGGTGTTAATAGAATGAATAAGTTTTTCAACTTTTATCTTGTTCTTGCTTTATCTTTCGGTATTTCTTTCTTTTCATTGAGTTGAGGCTGACTTCTCTTGGTGGGAATAGACAAGTGTAACACCTTGGATTTGAAAAATAAGGAAAATAAAAAAAATTGGGCTAAAGTTTATGTCAATGGGTCCCCCATCTACTGACTAAAGAAGCTTCTACATGTTGTAGATGGCAACCATAGGAAGTGGGAAAATAATTTTCTAAAAATCAAGTCTCATTACCCTTTTTACGATTCACTAGGACGGTCCGTCAACCATTGTAAAGGGTAAAATTGGGATCTACGATTGGCATCAACGGATCGTAGGAAGGACTACGCGTCGTACATGGGATCCATCAAAAGTTGGTCCAAGTAATGGTTTCTAAACTTATCTACGGTCAACTACTATGGATTGTAGAAAGACCTACAGACCGTAGGTCCAAACCGTAGGTGAGGCTTGACAATTATTTATAAAGGGATTTTGTCTCTTTTCCTAATTGTTTTAACCTAAAACGATGTCGTTTTGCCTTGTACCCTAAGCCCTATATAAACGTTTTAAGTCCCCAATTTACCCATTTCAACTCATTCTCCTAAATCTCCTAAACTTGACCAAATTCATCCTCCCAATTCTCTCAAGTCTAAGGAAGAAGAAGAAGACCTACATTCTATTCAAATCTCCAAATTTTCCATTTTCTTGGGCTTAAAAGATCAAGGTATGAGTGTATTCACCCATGGAATCCCTTTCTCCATAGGGTCCCAAGGATTTTAATTTCCCTATTATATTTTCAATTGATCAAATTAGGGTTTCAATTCAATGAATGTGGGTTTCATCTAATTATGATTGATTTTCGTTAATTAGGTATTCTAATGCATGAATTGATGTTAATCCAAGATATTTAGTTGAAATTCCACTAACGCTGCCTAAATTTTATTTTTCAACTATGATCTATGATGAACTCATGAACTATGAATTATGAGTATATGAAGATATGCATGTTTTTATGAGGTTATTGTAAATGAATTGATGATGCTTTGAAAGGAAAGTATTGATGCTATGGTGAAAAGATTTCTCAATTACTATGAAAATCATGATTGTGAAAGGTAATTCTCACAAATGAATTCACATTGGTGAAAGGTGTACTCATCTATGTTGAACTATGTTTAAGGAGCTATTCTATATTTTGATCTTATAAGTTGTGGATTGGTATTGATTGTTTCCTTTCCCTATGTTAAATTGATATTTCACTTTTATCTATTCCTTTGAGATTTAGACTTAGCACTGAGAGGTCTTTGATGTGGAGGCTCAAATAGGGTAGTCACAAGTAGCAATCTCTAGTCCCAAACTATGTGCCTCCATAGTATGTCTTAAACGACCTAGCTAGTGGATCCACTTTAGCAAATGATGATATGTACGGATTCTACCTTGGCAAGTAGTTTCCCCTTCTTTCAGTATGAGGGATATACCATATTCCATGATATAGCTCTCATCATCTTATTGTCGGTTAAATCTAAGATCCCACAAAATGACTATATTTTTCTTCTTTATTGTCGGATATACCTTTATGTTAATCTATTTGACTATGTTTTATGATCTTCACGTCATTTCTTCTCTAAAAGATTTTAAATGTTTCATTATGATCATGCCTATTCATTTTAAGTCATTCATGATATCATGCCTATATTTATGCATATTGCCTTATACTTAGTACATTTCATGTACTAATGCAGATTTGTGCCTACATTGTTTCACTATGTAGGGTCTGACGCTCCAACCTCCTATACTAGTGGCTAGTTATCCTTCATAGATTTGAAGATTGGTGAGTCCCCTTGTTCCAAGGATCGAGACTCCTTTATTGTTTTATGTCATTTTTGTTTCCAACTTTGTATGTGATGTATGGGTTACATCCCAATCACTTTACGATGTATTAGATGGCTTTGAGACTTATGTTAGACTTCCGCTAATTTTCAAACTCTCTTTATGTATAAATGCTATTATTAAAAGATTTTACTTCTATTATCTTGTATGATGTATGCTAAGTGACTTGTACAGGGCCTCTCGGGGTTCTATACGTCATGTTACGCCTAGGGTATATTTTGGGTTGTGACAAACTTGGTATCCAAAGCATAAGGTTTAGAAGGTCCTACGATGTCTCGTAAGCCACATCAAGTAGAGTATTGTTCATGAGTGTGAAGCACGCCACATTTATGCGAAGAAAGCTATAAGATTTTTAAGAAATTCTACTTCTTTCATCATTCTAAATTCGTGTGATAGAGTTTAACTCTATATGTCTCTCTTTTCTAAACCTTATCCAATACTTTTCAAGATATAACCCCTGGAAAAGAATACATTAAAAGGAATGCGGGTGAAAATGTGGAATGAAAAGCTCCACAGGTTTCGGCCGACCCTTTGGCTGAACAAGTGACTAATACAGAGTTTAGGGATGCTCTTCAAGTGTTGGCTCAAACCATGACAGCTTAAGACAATAGGGAGGCTGTGGTCCCGTGAACCCAAATATGGATATGGCGGCAACTAGAGTAAGGGACTTCACTAGGATGAATCCACCGGAGTTTCATGGTTCTAAGGTTGAGGAAGATCCTCAAGAGTTTATTGATGAGGTATACAAGGTGCTCATGATCATAGGAATGACACTGGTGGAAAAGATGGAATCGTCCTCTTACCAACTTAAGGGTGTTGCTCAAGTTTAGTTCAACCAATGGAAGGAAAAGAGGAGGTTGATGTGGGTCCTCTTGATTGGAAAAAGTTACGGTCACTTTTCTTGATAGGTTTTTCCCCTTGAGATGAGGGAAGGTACTTAAATTCATAAACCTTCGTCAAGGTAATATGAGTGTGAAGGAGTTACAATTGTTTAGGTATGCTCCTACTATGGTTGTTGATCCTAGGGCAAGGATGAGCAAGTTTGTTTCGGGAGTGTCTGAGATGGTAGTAAAAAATATTGTAACGTCATGCTCATTATTGAAATGGACATCTCTTATCTAATGATTCATGATCAACAAAAGGAAGAGGAGAAACTTAAGAAAAGGTTTAGGGAGGCAAAGAGAGCAAATACCGATGATGGTGACTTTCCACATTCAACGTCCGATGGACATGGTCATTCTAAGTTCCAACAAAGGTTCTCCGGTTAAGGTTCCTCCAATGATCTGTCTCCTAAGTTCAAAAAGTAAAGGGTGTCTAACCCTAAGCCTCAAGGAGGAAATGGTGGTGGAAATGGTTCTTCGATTCCTGCATGCCAAAGGTATGGCAAGAGTCATCCAGGAAAATGCTTGATGGTTGCGGATAATTGCTTTGGTTGTGGTAAGTGTGGTCACCTCTTGAGGGATTTCCTATCTAGAAATGAAAACGAAATTGATGGTAGGCAAGCTCCGCCAAGTGGTTCGGGTTCAAGTGCTCTAAAGTAAAACTGATTTTATCCACTTCAAACTCGTCATGATCTAGAGGGTTCCCCCGATATGGTTATCGGTATGTTGAAATTATTTCATCTTGATGGTTATACTTTACTTGATCCCGGAGCTACATTGTCTTTTGTGACACCATATATGGCTATGAGGTTTGATGTTCTCCCGAATGTGTTGATATACTCTTTTTCTGTCTCTACACCTATTGGTGAATCTATTGTAGCTAAAAGAGTCAATAGAAATTGTCCCGTCTCCTTACCCCATAGAGTCACTCATGTTGATCTTGTGGGGCATGATATGTTAGATTTCAATGTTATTCTTGGTATGGATTGGCTCCATTCTTGTTATGCTTATGTTGATTGTAGAACCCGAGTGGTCAAGTTTCAATTTCCAAATGGACCCGTCCTAGAGTGGAAAGGGGGAATTTTTTTTTGTCTGAGGGTCAGTTTGTTTATTGTCTTAAAGCTAGAGACATGATTTCTAAGTGTTTCATATACCATCTTGTTGGGGTTAGGGATATGGATTCTGAAACCCCTATCTTTGAGTCGGTCTCTCTTGTTAATGAGTTTCCAGAAGTATTTCCCGATGATTTACCTGGTGTTTCTCCCGAAAGGGAAATAGACTTTTGTATTGACCTTCTCTCAGATACGCAACCTATCTTTATTCCTCCTTACCGAAAGGGTCCGACAAAACTTAAGGAGTTAAAGGAACAATTGAAAGACTTGTTGGAAAAGGGTTTCATCCGACTAAGTATCTCTCTATGGGAGCTCCAGTTTTGTTTGTTCAAAAGAAAGATGGTTCACTTCACATGTTTATTGAATATCGTCAATTGAATAAGGTTGCCATTAATAATAAGTATTATCTTCCAAGAATAGATGACTTGTTTGATAAACTTCAAGGAACGAGTTATCTCTCTAAGATCGACCTCCGGTCGGGTTATCACCAATTGAAGGTGAAGAAAAATGATATTCTACAGATGGCTTTTCAAACTCGGCATGGTCATTATGAGTTTTTCAGAATGTCATTTGGTTTGACTAATGCTCCGGCCACATTTATGGATTTGATGAATAGAGTGTTTTGACAATATCTTGACATGTTTGTGATTGTGTTTATCGATGACATTTGATCTACTCAAGGAGTGAGGACGAGCACACCAATCATTTGAGGATTATGTTGCAAGTCCTCAGGGACCAACAACTCTTTGCAAAGTTTAGTAAATGTGAGTTTTGGTTGAGGTTCGTGGCTTTTCTTGGTCACATTGTTTTCGGTGAGAGTATAGAGGTAGATCCTAAGAAGACGGATGTGGTTAAGAGTTGGCGTGGAACTCTATCCCCTTCGAATATTCAAAGTTTATTGGGCTTAGCTGGTTATTACAGAAGGTTTATGGAAGGGTTTTTTTTATTACCTCTCCATTGACGACATTGACCCAAAAGAAAGTTAAGTTTGTATGGTCTGAAGTGTGCGAGAAGATTTTCCAAGAATTGAAAGATAGACTAACCTCCGCTTCGATGTTGACTTTACCGGAAGCATCTAATGGGTTTGTTGTTTATTTTGATGCTTCAAGGATTGGACTAGGGTGTGTCCTTATGCAAAATGGAAAGGTTATTGCTTATGCTTCACGACAACTTAAGTGTCATGTCCCAAGGGTACCCCTTAGACGTAACAAGGCACATAGAACCCCCAAAGGCTCCATGTAAGCCACTTAGCATATCATAACATAAGCATAGAACAATAAAGAGTAAAAATGCATTTCAAGTCTAAAATTTTCATAAAGGAAAGCAGAAGTCTAGACTTGTCTCAATATAGTCATCTACTATAATACTCGAATCAAATTGGGCCTAGCCCATACAACATGTCCGAAAATAGAAATATGCTAAAATAAACTACAAAGATAGCATCCGTCTTCGAATCATGAGGACTCACCCACAAGCAAGGATAAATGATCAATTCCAAGCTCTAGCCACGATGGGGACCACCTTGAGAACCGGACCCTACACTTGGGGAAAATGTAAGAAAATATGAGTTAGTACAAAAATGCACTAAGTATGGTAGCCATGCGTAAAAATCATGAAAACATGCTAAAAGGGACATTTTAGTTGAATGCATGCAATTTACTAAGTTAAAGCAACATTTTGAAGATAATGGAAAAATATAAGTCATAAGCATATTCATCACAAACATCATCACATTATAAGAGAACCATACGATAAGTACCCTCAAAGCATACTTGTGCAATGCATGAATAAGATCCCATAATCCCACCCATGCTAAGTAAAACTTCTTGAGTAACCATAGTTCATAATTCATATTCTTGTTCATAATGGGAATAAGCCTTAACCGACATAGACCGTGTGAGCTTAACATGGAATCTGGTGTTACCCACACCGAAAAGGGTTGTCCTACTTTCCTAAGGTAAGACTATCATTTGTTAGCTTTTAGGTGGATACATTAGCTAAATATCCTACGGGGGCACGTAGTTTATGGGATAAGGAGATTGTTACTAGAAACCCCAACCTTTCTTAATGGGGGAGCTTCTATTTCATGAGATTGCTTCTAGAAACCCAGCCTTACTTAACGGGAGAGCTTCCATCTCATATTCAATATCCACTTGGTGCTAAGCATAATTACCATGGAGTACTTATTAAGCCCTAATTTGTTTCATTAGGATAGCTTATTAGATCATGTGTGAGAATAACCTTTCACCGTCAATCTCTACATACTACTTTAGATTCAATTAGGTAAGAATTGTCTTTCAACCTAGAATCTCCATTATGTGAGAAAACCTATAACATTATGTTAATTATGTGTTCATGAGAATAGTCTTTCAATCAACACAACAACATCATCATAATCATGAACACTTCACACTCAAAGTGTTCTTAAAGCATACACATACATCTCATAATCATGCATAACTCTCATACTTTGCCCTTAAAGGACCATAGATCATATTCAACCCACACATCTAGAATTACTACATTAGATATGGATATAATCATAATTCAAATAACCCAACTAGCACAAGCATAATCTCATAATATTCTTCTATAATCAACAAACCCACATCACAAGATCATACTTGAGGAATATGGGGATTTCATGGGTTCTTGGGGATTTCAACATAAAAACCATCATAAATCATCAATTCAATCATAATATAAAGTAATTCCAACATTAGAATCATTTTTGAAAGGAATCCATGACTTGGAGACAAACCCTAGCTTTTGGGGAATTTCTATCTTCAAAATTGGGGTTTTGAAGGGACGCCATGGATGAATAACTACCATACCTTAGCAATGGAATCCAATGAAATTGAGTAGAAAAACTTGTTCCTTGAACCCTAGCTCCAATTTCCTTCTTATTCCTTGAAGTTCTAGAGAGAGATTTTTGTAGAAAAGGTGAATTTTTGGGAATTATTTGGATGTTTGGGAAAAATGACATAGTTTTGGTGAATTTGACTTTAAAATGACTTATATATTGACCCTAAACTTACCCAAAATGACTTCACTTTGATAGGACTTAAAACGGAAGTTCCTAAAATAACCCTCACTTAAAGTGAGCTGCTAGGGACCACGTGGGGATCCATGAGCCGTGGTCCCATCCGTGGTCTTGAGGCAATAGCTAGGCAGATTGTGCCTTTAGCTCACAAGCCCAAGGCATCTTCATGAGGGGCACCACAAGCCGTGGAGCAAGCCACGAGTCGTGGTCCCTCTCGTGGGCCTTGAGGCAGTGGCTTGCCACTTTCCTCACCATGCTCACACCACCAAGGCATGACCGAAGGCCACTCCCACGAGCCGTCTAAGGCTTCACGAGCTGTGAAGTGGCTCATGTGGAGGGGTCAACTTGAGGCAGCCTTAAGGAGGCTACTACCTCCACCTTCACGAGTGGCACCACGACTCGTGGTGACCACCACTAGTCGTGAAGACCCTCGTGGTCTTGGGGCAGTGCCTTGGCAAGGCTTGGGCATCCTTGGCCCTTGGTTCTTGCCCTTCTTCCTTGACTCTAACCTTAACGTTCATCTCTAGTTTAGCCAACTAGTTTCTGGGGTGTTACATTATGATTCTTGAAAGGAACTATCCTACCAATGATTTGGAACTAGCGGCGGTTGTTTTTGCCTTAAAGATTTGGAGACATTGCTTATATGGTGTTCATGTTTATGTCTTTATCGGTGACAAAAGTTTGAAATATGTGTTCAAGCAAAAGGATTTTAATCTTCATTAAAGGAGGTGGCTTGAGTTACTAAAGTATTATGACATGAGTGTCCTCTATCACCCCGGCAAGGAAAATGTGGTAGTAGATGTTCTTAATCAGTTATCAATGGGTAGTGTTGCTCATATTGAGGATGATAAAAATGAGTTAGTTTGATATGTTCATAGATTGGCCCGATTGGGTGTTCGGTTGGTTGACTCCACCAAAGGCGGTGTTATGGTTCATAATTGTCTTTTGTGTTAGATCTGAAAGCCAAGCAAGGTCTTGATTCGACTTTTGTTGAATTGAAGGAGGCAGTGCTTAAGAAGCTTGTTGAGGCTTTCTCCCAAGAGGGAGATGGTGTTCTTCGGTATGAGGGTTGTTTGTATGTTCCCAATGTTGATGATTTAAGGGAGAATATTTTATCGGAAGCCCATAGTTATTGATATTCCATTCACCAAGGAGCTACCAAGATGTATTGTGACTTGCGGGAGGTCTATTAGTGGAGTGGGATGAAGAGGGATGTTGTGGAATTTGTGGCTAAGTGTCCTAATTATCAACAAGTGAAATTTGAACATCAAATGCTGGGAGGTTTGTCCCAATATATTAGTATTCCTACTTGGAAGTGGGAAGATTTGAATATGGACTTTATTGTTGGTTTACCCCGCACCCGGCGACAACATGACTCGATTTGGGTTATTGTGTATTGTATGATGAAATCGGCTCATTTCATTCCCATCAAGGTTTCTTATTCAACGGAGGTCTATGCGAAGTTATACTTGAGGGAAATGGTTAGGTTGCATGGAGTGCCCCTATTCATTACCTCCGATTGTGGTACCTAATTAACTTCTCAATTTTATAAGTCTTTCCAAAAGAGTCTTGGTACTTGTGTTAAGCTTAGTACAACCTTTCATCCTCAAACTGATGGGCAAGCAGAGAATATTATCCAAACTTTGGAAGATATGTTGAGAGCGTGTGCGATTGACTTCAAGGGAAATTGGGATGATCATTTACCCTTGATTGAATTTGCATACAATAATAGCTATCATTCAAACATTGGTATGACTCCATTTGAGGCTCTTTATGGTAGGAAGTGTAGATCTCCTATATGTTGGTTTGAAGTGTGTGACATTTCTTTTATATGTCATGAATTAATACATGAGGCTATGAAGAAAGTTTGTCTTATTAGAAAGAGTTTGAAAACGGCTCAAAGTCGACAAAAGTCCTATGCCGATAGTAGAAGGAGAGACCTTGAGTTTGATGTACATGATTGGGTCTACTTTAATATTTCACCCATGAAGGGTTTAATGAAGTTTGGAAAGGAAGAGAAGCTTAGTCTCCACTATGTGGGCCCATATCATATTTTGAGGCGTATTACGTATTGGTCTTTACTTACATACTTGATTCGCCTAATGACTTAGCATCGGTACATCCAGTTTACCAAGTCTCCTTGTTGAAGATATGTGTTGGTGATCCAACATATATTGTACCATTGGAGAGTCTTGGTATAAAAGAGGGTCTTTCTTATGAAGAGGTTTTAGTTGAGATTTTGGACCGGCAAGTTAAGAAGTTAAGAAAAAAGAAAGTTGCATCCGTGAAAGTCTTATGGAGGAATCAAAGAGTTGAGGGTGCTACTTGGAGGCCCAAACTGATATGATGTCCCGTTATCCCCATCTCTTTCCCTCTAATCCTACTCTAGCTAGAGGTATTTAGTTCATCATGGTCCATCCTCATGTCTTAGTCATTCTCATGTTTCCTCATGCAAGCATGCTCGTGAAAACTTGTTTTTGAAATCCTTATGTAGCTTTGATTGATTTCTTCATGATTATGTGTATTTGAGTATGACTTGAAGCGATACCTTATGAAATGATGTTTTGAATATGTTTAAACTAGGAGTTGATGTTTCTCCTTGATTATGTGTTGTTGATGAAGGTAAATTCTTGTCAGTCTGTTAGATTTACTCCCCTACTATCCTTGTGTTGCCTTGAGTTCCATTCGAGGACGAATGTTCCCAAAGGGGAGATATTGAAACACCTCGGATTTGGAAAAGGAAAATAAAAATATTTGGGCTGAAGTTTGTGTCTACGGGTCCTCATCTATGGATTGTAAAATCTTCTACGGGTCGTACAAGGCAATTGTAAGAATGGGAAAATAAAATTCTAAAAACCAAGTCCCAATACCCTTTTTACAGTTTACCAGGATGATCCTTTAACCATTGTACGAGTCGTAGATAGGTCTCGTAGATCACTTCTAGCCTTATTAAAATATTAAGGGGTAAAGTTGGGTTCTACAGATGGCATGTATGGACCGTAAGAAGATCTACGAGTCGTACATGGGTTCCATCAAAAGGTTGTCCAAATAATGGTTTCTGAACTTATCTATGGTCGACCAGTATGGACCGTAGAAAGACCTACGGACTATAGGTCCAAACTGTAGGTGAGGCCCGACAGTTATTCTTAAAGGGCCTTTAGGTTGTTTCCTAATTTTTTAACCTAAAACTATGTCGTTTTGCCTTCTACCCTAAGCCCTATATAAACATTTTAAGCCCCCAATTTACCCATTTCAACTCATTCACCAAAATTACCTAAACATGACCAAATTCATCCTCCCAATTCTCTCAAGTCTAAGGAAGAAGAAGATCTAGGGTTCCATTCAAGTCTCCAAATTCTCCATTTTCTTGAAGTTAAAGGATCAAGGTATGTTTGTATTAACCCATGGAGTCTTTTCCTCCATGTGGTCCCAAGGATTTCAATTTCCCAATTTTATTTTTAATTGATCAAATTAGGGTTTCAATTCAATGAATGTGGGTTTCATCTAATTATGATTGATTTTGGTTAATTAGGTATTCTCATGCATGAATTGATGTTAATCCATGATATTTAATTGAAATTCCATTGACCCATGCCTAAATTATGTTTTTCAACTATGATCTTATGATGAACCCATGAACTGTGAATTATGAGTTTATGAAGATATGCATGTTTTATGATGTTATAGTGAATGAATTGATGATGCTTTGAAATGAAAGTATTGATGCTATGGTGAAAGGATTTATCACTTACTATGATTATCATGATTGTGAAGATTTCTCACGAATAAATTCACAATGGTGAAAGGTTCTCTCATCTATGTTGAATTATGTTTAAGGAGCTATTCTATGTTTTGATCTTAAAACTTGTGGAGTGGTATTGATCATAGTTTTTCCCTATGTTAAAAGGATATTTTACTTTTATCTATTCCGTTGGGATTTAGACTTAGTACTGAGAGGGCTTTGAGGTGGAGGCTCAAATAGGGTAGTCTCTAGTAGCAACCTCTAGTCCCAAAATATGTTCCCCGTAGGATGTCTTAAATGACCTAGCTAGTGGATCCACATTAAAAAATGATGATATTATTGATTCTACCTTGGTAAGTAGTTTTTCCTTCTTTTCGTATGAGGGATATACCATATTACATGATATAGCTCTCATGGTATTATTGTCGGTTAAAGCTAAGATCCCACAAAATGACTATTTTTCTTCGGAACTTTTCTTATGTCCTTTATTTTAATGTATATGACTATGTTTTATGATCTTCACATTATTTCTTCTCTATAAGGTTTTAAATGTTTCATTATGATCATGCATAATCATTTTAAGTCATTCATGCAATCATGCCTATATTTCTGCACATTGTCTCATACATAGTACATTCCATGTACTAATGCATATTTGTGCCTACATTATTTCATTAATGTTGGATCCGACGCTCCTACCTCTCATACTCGTGGCTAGTGATCCTTCATAGACTTTGAAGATTGGTGAGTCCTCATGTTCTGAGGACCAAGACTCCTTAATTGCTTTATGTCATTTTCTTTCCAACTTTTTATGTGATTTATGGGTTACATCCCGATCACTTTCATTACGATGTATTATACGTATTTGAGACTTATGTCAAAATTCTACTTTTGCCAAACTCTCTTGATGTATAAATTCTATCTTTTATAGCTTTTACTTCTATTATCTTGTATGATGTATGATAAGTAACTTGTGTAGGCCTCTTGAGATTCTATACGCCATGTTACGCCTAGGGTATACTTTGGGTCGTGACAACAAGTGTCATCACATCCATTTTTGGGTCATGACAGGTGCACTTTGTAGTTATAGATTATCTATATAGCCTTTGCTAGTGGGAAGGTAGAACTAACATACCGTTATCAATATCCCTCGAGTAGTAATATACCAATATAAATATTTGACTCCTTTATGAGGAGTTCACTGTTATTGGTTACTTCTTAAAGAAGAAGGCCACATTGATTACATGATTCATCCATGGAAACCTTCCAAATATAAAATTTGATATGAAAGTGTTTTTTTGAGTTTATTTGTAAAAATATTCACACTGATTTTTCTTATGAGACAAATAATATTGTGTTATCATTTTTGAAAGGGCATTGATTTCATCATTTTGATTATCGTACTAGTATGTTTTTTTATTTGTCCCTCGTTAAAATGTTTGTGGTTAAGTTTATTATTGACTGAGCTAGTGTCTAATTCCTCGCTAAATGATTTACGGAGAACTCAGGTGACATTGGAGAAGATTTCGTTAGTTAGAAAGTGTCACGATCCAAAGTACACCCTGAACGTGACATGGCGTACAAAACCCCGAAAGGCCCCATACAAGCCACTTAGCATACATCATACAAGATTATAAAGTTTGAAAGATTTAAAACACAATTTCAACATAAAAAAGTTTTATAGAGAAAAGTGGAAGTCTAAACATCATCTCAAAGACATCTAGTACATAAGAATGATCAGGGTGTAGCCCTTACATCCAGTTCCAAAACTCAAAGTAAAGACAAAAGGGAAACCAAAGCTCGGTCCTCAAAATATGAGGACTCGCCAATCTTCAATCTTCTATATGAGATACCTAGCCACGAAAGTGCGTATTTGTAAGGCCGGTCTCTACATTTGGGGAAATGTAGGCAAGAGTATGCATTAATACAAAAATGCACTAAGTATGATATCCATGCATAAAAGTATGAAAATGCTAAAAAGGACATTTTTCGTGATATGCAAATACCAAGTCAAAACATAAGATAAGAGGGTTAGAAAACATAATCATTATCATGATAAATGCAAGTAAAATCATCTTTGAACACATGTGAGATACTTTAAAGGTAACCTTGATTCATTATTGTGGGAAGTAGCCTTAACCGACAAAGAGACCATGTGAGTTATAACATGGAACTCTGGTGTCTCCCACACCGAAAAAGGTTGTCCTACTTGTTGGGTAGAACCATGAATCTGAGCTAAAATGGATCCACTATCTAATGTATATCTAGACAATCATCCTATGGAGGCACATAGGTAAGGGATAAGGAGATTGCTACTAGAAACCCAACCTTAACTCGGGAGAGCTTCCATCTCAATATTCTCTCGGTGCTAAGCATAAATCCCACAGAGTAAGTTATTAATCTTAACTTGTCTTATGTTTAAAATATATGGGTAGTAGCCACTTGTCTTATCATAGGACATATCCTTAGACCATGAATGAGAATTTCGTTCACTGTCCATGATCTTTTAATAATAGCTTTTCAGGCCCATAGTCATTCACTTCATGCTAGAGATGCCCCTAATACTAATGGAAACAGTTTTGAAATCGCGGTCTCTAATAATTGATGGCATATCCGGACACCATACTAATCAAGACCTAATTTAGGAAAGTAGCTCGAAAAGCATTGAGGAAAAATCTTGATGTTATTCATGTCATGTGGTCAAGCATCATAGAACATATAGACAGAAGCTTTCTTGAGTCATAAACATACTTTAATGAACATGCATTCTTTTCAATAATTCATAAGCTTTATCATATTTTCAGAGTCAAAGCATCTTCAAATTCATTTACATCCATTTCATAAAGAGAAGACTTGCATATTTTCATAAATTCATCTTTCATAGTTTAAGACCCACATTATATCATCATGGCTTAGAAAACATGTATTATGCATGGGTTAATGGGAATTCATCTTAAAAAACATGCAACTACTTCATTTCATGCATCAAAGGTAATAAAACAATCAATTGAACTAACATTGTAAAGAACCCATGACAATTGAAGAAAACCCTAACTTGATTGGAAAACCTAACTTTACAAAATTAGAGAATTTGGGAACTTCATAGAGGAAAGGGCTCCATGGATGAAAACCATCATACTTCAATGCCAAAAGCTTGACTTAAATTGTGGAATTGGGAGGCTTGATCTTCAAACCCTAGATTTCTTGTTCAACTTCTTGAGAGAGAAATATTTGAGATGAGGAGTTTGATATTCTTTTGAGAATTTGAGAGAATGAATTGAGTTTGGGTGATTTGGGGGCTTAAAATCATTATATAAGACTTTGGGTTAAGGGTAAAAATGACATACTATTAGGCTAGAATAATTAGGAAAAGACCCTAAGAAAAATAACTCTCGACTCTACCAATGGCCAGACTTAAGGTTCGTAGGTCCAACCACGGACCGTACTGGTCGACCGTTAGTGGATTCAGAAACCACTAAATGTGGACCCCAAACGATGGACCAGACCTACGCTTTGTGGGTCCATCGACGGACTGTGGACCACGATCGTAGGTCCCAACTTTTACCTCAAAATGCTTCTAAGTCTGGGACTCACCTACGAACCCTACCTACGGCTCGTACATAGAACGACAGATCATCCCGGTGAACCATCGACAAGTACTGAAACTTATAATTTTTGATAACTTGGGCTAGCCAACCATAGAGCTAATCTACGGTCCGTGTATCAGTCCACGGGCCGTAGGTGGCTCCATCGGAACTGGCACCATATTTTCTGAAGGACTGAAATTTCTCTATTTCTGAATCCAAGGTATAACAATATCACCCCCTTGGGAACTTTCGTCCTCGAATGAGATTCAAGACGTCATAAGAAAGGTCGAAACTTAATCTAACAGCCCATCATGCATGCAATTTCATAAATGCACATATCCGAGGAGGAAATATCGACTCCAAGCTAAAGCATAGTTTTAAAACATCTTTTCATAATACAAACATGCAAAATCATACTCAATGCACATAATCATGAGACAATCAATCAAGATAAATCATATCTTTGAAAAAATCAAATTTTTCATGACCATGCATGCATTAGGAAACATGAGGATGACTAAGACACAAGAATCCTTAAAAGTGAACCATGAGGGGCTAAGGCCTCAAGCTAGACTTGAAGATAAAGGAAAGAGATAAGGTTACTAAGAAGTCACATCGCCTCCAAAATTTCATCCACCAAACCATAACAAGGAACTCTTCCAAAACCAACATAGTTCTACTCACGTACCAACCATGAACCACACTATCTCCTCCCCCGAGAGAGAACCGCACTAGTCTTTTCAAATCATCTCCCTCAATCCCAAACATAACACCAAAGTCTTAACAACCACTCAACCATTGACACAATAAACCATTAAGAAGTTTCCACAAGGATTTCAAGGACTACTTCAAACACAATCACCATACATGGAGTCTTACCATATCTAACGAAGCACTCAATATCGAGCAATACATAACCACAAGTTATAAGACCTTAACTTACCAATTAACGCATCTGGGGAACCCTCATGATCTTGTTGGGTCTGAAGAGCATAGAACATATCTTGTTTCTCATCATCACTAGAACCTAAGGAAGGGTGGGGTTGAGACCGTCGACGATTATCTCCTTCATTCCTAGCAGCCACAGGATAATTCCTTATTTTATAATCCATCTTTCCACAACCAAAACATGCGTTTGAATCAGATAGACACTCACCCTTATGTCTTCCCCCACACTTCCAACACTCGGGTGACTCATAAACATACTTTCATGAACATGCATTCTTTTCAATAATTCATAAGTTTCATCATATTTTCAAAGTCAACGCATCTTCAAATTCATTTACATCTATTTCATAAAGAGAAGACATGCATATTTTCATAAATTCATCTTTCATAGTTTAAGTCCCACATTATATCATCATGGCTTAGAAAACATGGATTATGCATAGGTTCATTGGGATTCATCTTAAAAAACATGCAAATACTTCAATCCATGCATAAAAGGTCATAAAACAATCAATTGAACCAACATTGGAAAGAACCCATGACAATCGAAGAAAACCCTAACTTGATTGGGGAATCTAACTTTACAAAATTGGAGAATTTGGGAACTCCATAGATGAAAACTATCACACCTCAATGCCAAAAGCTTGACTTAAATGGTAGAATCCGGAGGCTTGATCTTGAAACTCTAGCTTTCTTCTTCAACTTCTAGAGAGAGAAATATTTTAGATAAGGAGCTTGATTTTCTTTTGGGAATTTGAGAGAATGAATTGAGTTTGGGTGATTTGGGAGTTAAAATCATTATATAAGGTTTTAGGTGAAGGGTAAAACAACATACTATAAGGCTAGAATAATTAGGAAAAGACCCAAAAGCCCCTAATAAAAATAACTGTCGATTTTACCAATGTCAGACTTATGGTTCGTAGGTCCAACCACGGACCGTACTGGTCAACCATTGGTGGATTTAGAAACCACTAAATGTGGACTCCCAAACGAAGAACCAGACCTACGGTCTGTGAGTCCATTGATGGACCGTGGACCACAGTCGTAGGTCCCAACTTTTACCTCAAAAGTCTTCTAAGTTTGGGACTCACCTATGAACCCTACCTAGGGCTCGTACATTGAATAACGGATTATCCTGGTGAACCGTCGACAAGTAGTTAAACTTATCATTTTTGGGAACCTGGGCTAGCCAACCACAGAGCTGACATATGGTTCATGTGTCAGTCCACGGGTCGTAGGTGGCTCCGTCGGAACTGGCACCAGATTTTCTGAAGGACTGAAATTTTTCTCTTTCTAAATCTGAGGAGTTATAGAGAATTTGGATTGATAGTATCTGGTGAGCCTGGCATTGCTTCGCATGGCAAGAGACTTATTGAATTACTATGGGCTCTTTTCTTTAAAAACTCATAGAGTCGCTCCATTTGTCCATTCTTTATTTCGAGTAATGATTATATCCTTCGTTTTGTAGTCATATGACTTGGTTTAAACTTTCTTTTTGTGTTTAGAGATGAATTGATATTACTGCGTGACGATTGAATATTGATGGATATTATGTCTTGATTTATAGTTGTTATTACTTGTGTGTTGGATTTCTGAGATAGAGAAAATTTAGGATAGGCCCAAAAACAAAGAAAACTACGTCAATTTTCTGTAGAATTCTAGTAAGGCTTGTTTTGGGATTCTCCCCCTTAGTGCCAGTCATGTTCCTAAATTGGGTCGTGACACGTATACATCTTACCGAGCTTTAGCTTCCACTCAAAGACCCATGGATGAATCGCAGTTCATATACCAATCTCAAAATCTCATTATCTCATCAACTTGCCACCTAGCTCGTGGTCATGGATAAATGTAAGGTGTCACATTTTATTTCTCAAAAATAGTATTTATCCACTTTCTCATATTCCCGTGAACAATGATATGTTGAGTGAGGATGAATGAATCACAACACATATCATACAAAGACATAATCAATTAATCAAGGATTTGAATAAAACAAAGTTCCCAAACTTGATAAGTCATGAAACATGTCCTCATATGATAGGTATAGTAGAAGAATCCATTTGAAATCGGCATTTTTCACTTATAAGGCATTTCTTTCATTTTAAGATAATCACATAAGCCCCTAACTCGGGCATCTCAATGTCAAATATAAAAATAGGCCATGCAATCCCTAACTCGGGCAAATTCTCAAATATCACAGGTTTTAAACAACAACAATTAAGGGTATCAGACCAGGCCTCCACATCGGCTAAGCATCACACACGAACTAAACAAGAAAGTCAACATGTACCTACCTCTAAATTTCATATGACAACTCATTTCACAGTTGACTTCTTAAGAAAGATTAATTGTTCATCTCAGTCTAAAAGAGGATAGTCACACCTAACTCGAAGGCCAAAACTTCACCCGAACAACTCTATCAGAGCACTCCCTCAACCAAACGATCATCGAAACGATCCCCAACTATCGATAATGAAAAGGGTTCATCAAAAGGAGTCCAATGATACCCATAATGACAAGATTAGGACTCAAGGGTAAAACAATCCAAAAATCACTTCAGATATTGAAAGTGTGAAATCATATTTTTATTCGAAAAATGATTTTTACCATAAAATAAGAACTCGTGGTTGAAAGACCTATTAAAACAATAAAGGAATAAGCTTTGAATCAAGAATTACTAATTTATCCAACTTACGGGAAAAACCCCAAAACCCACATTGAAATCATGATTAAAAGATGTTTTTGGAAGTTAAAAATTTGAAGAAATCGATAAGGAATTGATAGAGGAAGCTTACCCACACGAGTTTAATCAACCAAAGCTCTCAAGATCGCCTCTCCTAAGCTCTAAAAGATTGAAAATGGAGGAAATAAGAAAAATGGGAAGAATCCTGAATTTGGGTTCTATCTAGGTGAAAAATGGTCATCACGATCGCGAGCCACTAAATCTCGTGATCGTGAAATCACGAAATCTACACATCGCGATCGCGAGACCCTTGTCAACGATTGTGAAGGCTAAGGGATGGGGACCAATGCAAACACGAGCTTATGGGTTGCGGTCGCGAAGACCACAAAGAAGACACATCAAGTTCGCGAGCCTATGGGCCACGATTGCAAAGGTCAAAGTGACCTGCACCAGAAACCAGCAAACCAGCAGTTCAAACTCAAGAAAAGTCCCTGAATGGACCCTCGGGAATCATTCAGGGTCCGATAAAAAATGAACTAGACATGCAATCCAACTAAATTTGATATTTCAAACTCAACAAAATCATCTAATTTAAAAAAAAAGTCAATGATAGAATTATCTTCCCGGACCACTTTTTAGCCTTAGAACTCAACTTCTCGTTCAAACGCCCAAAACTCAATGGAAGGCCTCAAAAACCTAACCAACCATCTTACCAGCACAAACTCAACGTACCAAATGCAATGGAACTCAAAATATTGACCTAAGTCAACCATACCAGTAATACTCAACTCTAAAGAGTCAAAATCATCAAAAATACACCCGATCGCATCGGGGACCACACCAGTCATTTTGTAACACAAACTAAGCATGAAAACGTTAAAGGAAAGGGCAAAATGATCATTTCACTATTTAAAGCGATTTCACAAGAAATGGGACATTATAATAAATATACTTTGTAATAAAATGATTAATTGAAAGATTAAAAGTATTTGAATTTAAAAAATTTAGATTTTCAATTTAAAAAAGATTTTTGGTTAGCTTAAAAATAGAAAATCATGGTTGAAGAGTTCTAAATGAACTCAAACTGTTGTATATACTTATCCCTTCAGATGTTATAAAATATATTTAAATATATTAATTTATTATTAAAATAAATTAATATATTGCTGTAATAATTTATATAGAATCTATTAATAGCATTCAAGGTTAAAGATGACTCCTAGAGAGTTAGTAGTAGTACTACTACTATTTCTCCTAATTCAAATATACATCTTATAATAAAAATATGTATTCTATTTTTTTTAAATCAAGTTTATGAAAGAATAATATAAAGATATTCTTTTAAAAAATTGATACAATGTTTGAATTCGAATTTAAATGGAATTTGAGTCAGAAGAATAGAGTTTTAACTACTTAACCTCTCTTATATAAACTCCTACAATGATACATATTTTTAAGCTAAATTCTCTACATTTTTTATTGATCATTAGCTTTATTGATGAATTTATTTAGTGCATTCTTCACTTCCCAATAACTCCTTTTGATTTGATATATGCACTTATTATATGCAAATGAATGATGGTTGTATTACAATCTAATTTTTTGCTACTACATAAAGACTTGAATTGAAGTAAGTAGTAATATTTTTCGTTCTAATTTTTTTCTTTAATTTTACATAAAAGTAAATAGATTTGATTACGTAAATAAAAAAATATCTTTTATTGAGAATTTTAGTCAAGCATTTTTGCTTTAAAAATGCGCACTTTTGTTAGCATTTTATTATTATTATTTTATTAAAATAAGTTTTCATAATATTTTATGTATTATTTTTGTGATGATCTATTTATTTAATCTGGTATTGCATGAATTTTGGATGAAGATAAGGAGATTGAGCAACTGGTAA
This sequence comes from Solanum tuberosum, assembly GCF_000226075.1. Taxonomy (NCBI): domain Eukaryota; kingdom Viridiplantae; phylum Streptophyta; class Magnoliopsida; order Solanales; family Solanaceae; genus Solanum; species Solanum tuberosum. The sequence continues at coordinate 762,125 of NW_006239110.1, forward strand.
CCCAATAGCTTTTGTTTTGATGGAAAATTTTCTTATTTAAGGTGTTCTCTTCTTAGTCATTTACATAATTGATTTTCTTGCTATTACATAGAGACTTGAATTAAAGTAAGTAAATTTTTCATTCTTATTTTATTTATTTGTTTGCTTGATAAAGATAAATGCATTCGATTACGTAAAATAAATTTAAAAAAATATCAGATTTTATTGAAATTTTTATCTAGCATTTTAGCTCTCTAAATGCTTACCTTTGTTAGTATTTTTTTATATTATTATTTTATTAAAATATTGATAACACTCAAATGTCTTCCTTAAAACCAATTAAAAGGGACAACGGTCGTAGTCAGTAAAAATCCAATGAAGAGTTGGGGTCAAATTTCACAGGAAATGTATATCATAGAGAATTTCTATCAAGAAATTTGAATTGTAAAATTTCTCATTTGTAATAGTAAGAACAAGTGGATGGATGATTCCACCAGTTTAATAAAAATCTTTGGTTATCAATTGTCACAATTAAACTAGAATTTTAGAGAATTTAAGACAAGCAATCTAGGGGTGCGGGGATTGGAAATCGATGTCACATAGGGGTAATTGTGATTCTCTATAGTGATGCACATTCATGAATAGGCTAGGTCATCTTCAATGACGCTAATCATCTTTCGATCTCAAAGAATCTATGCATAGAATCTCCTTTCAGTCTCATCTAAATGCCAAACTAAACAACCTAATACCTTACTCTATTCTCTCTTTCGATGCAAAAATAGGGCAAATAGATCTGACCCATAACATCTATTTTAAAGCAAGTTATTAACATCAAACCTAAATTGCTAGCATTGGACTAATTATCCACTCCAATCAATCTCTTTCGAGCATCGATTGGAGATCGAAAGTAGGAATTAAGTTTGCAACCTTAACCCATAAATTAACTCCATGCTAATTAGCTCAAATTCATGCATAAACAGCAGCAAAACAGAGCATAACACAATATCCACTACATTAAATCAACACCCAACCTCATAATTTCATCCCCTAGATCTTGGGGTTTTAGTCACCCATCACAAAAAGCAAAGAAAATATACCTTCCATGAAAACAGTCATGGATCACACGAAATTAAGCAATTACAAGTAAACCCACTTTGGATTCAACTTCGATTTATCAAATTCAAGAGAAAAGTTGTAAAACTCTAAAAGCTAGAAAGTGTAAGGTCAAGTGTTCTCTCTCAAAACTCAAAATATATCTCACTCTTTCTAAATTTCAGAACTCCTTGATTTCTCTCTCCTTTGAGCTAAGACTCGAACAACCTTCATTGTGAGTAGGATTTTATCGAGGAATTTAAAAAAATTCTTAAGTATTAAGGTCACTAGATATATCACTATAACATACCGCCTTAGGAAGAACTAGAATTAGAAAGAAACTATCTTTGGAAAGAGTAAATTTGGAAATTTTGGCAAGTTGTGCTAAGTATGAGTTTTGGGTCAACTTCAAATGACCATAACTTTTAGTAAATGATGAATTAGGTGGACCATAAGATATCAAATCAAAGGTCTTTAATTTGAATTATCTTTCCAAAGCCACTGAGTTTGCTAAGTTTTGAGTTCGGATGCGTGAGATATACCCTTTTTTAAGTCAGACTGTCCAATTAAGGAAAGTTACCCGAAAATAGTGAGGAGTATTTTGGACTTTCCTTACCCAATCAGATTTAATTCATTTTGAGTAAGGTTTTAGGGGTCTAAACTGATTAGGTTCAGTTTTATAATCCTAATATACGCCTAGGATTTTAGTTGAGAGTTCAAGAAGAGAAAAGAAGAGAAAAGAGGAGAAAAGCGGAAAGGATCAAGGCGTTTGTCGAGGTTCTTGAGTTTTGTTGCGGATTTTCGCCATGGTACGTAAGCTTCCATAGTGTTGAGTTCGTTCACCCACATGCCACTCATGAGTTTCTTTTGCGAATCTATCCATAAATATTGAGCAATTTAATTTTTTGATAAGTGTTCTTGAAGTTTCCTTATCAATTAAGTTTTAATGTAAGATTCTACTTTGGTCAGCTTCAAACAACCATATCTCTTAGAATATAAAGAGTTGCGTGGCCCGTAACCTATCAAATTAAAGGTATTTGAATCTACTTTCCAACTCCACAAATTTCGCGTCAATCCAATTTTTGAGTAAAAATTTATGACTATTTTAGTAACCTGATACAGTACTGTTACGAATTAGACGACGGGAAACTATTAAAAAGCGTCATTTTTGTCTTTTTACCTTCAAGAAAACCCTAAACAAATTTCTTGACTAATAAAAGGCTCAAAACAATTAGATTTTCATCTTTTAATCCATCATTCTCTTTTCGCTCAAACCCTAGGGCAAAACCCTAAGGAATAATCAAAGTAGAAGACTATTCAAGATTCTTTCAATTTTTTTCAAGATTCTTCTTCAATGTAAGTCTTTCTCCAAGAAAATCATAATTGAAATATTAGCAGAAATAGAGATTTTAGGTAAGTTCAGATTCTTATTGCCACTACTTAGCATACACTGGTTAAAGGGTTAAATGGTTCATTTTTCTTAACTTCCGATGAGTTAGGTTCTTTACGCAAAGAAGCCATGCGAAAAGCGCACACGAAGTAATTCTTGGCCATAGAGATTTCAAGAAACTAATTCAAGAATCTCAAGAAAGGTTTTCTTGATCGTTTACCTTCAAGCTAGGATTTCAAGGTTCCTAATCAAGTTCTTCTTCAATATTCTTCAAGAACCTTGTTCTTCCAGGTATGTAAGTCTATCATAGTGTTGGACTAGTTCGTCCTCACGCCCTACATCT
>NW_006239110.1:765429-765721 GCF_000226075.1 Solanum tuberosum
AGTTCCTAATCCTTTTGAGATTATATTCCTACTTATGGGACTACTACATGTTACACATAAAGCCCTTTAGTTGAGTTGTTCATGCCCATAATTCCGCATGAACCGTATGAGTCAAACATTCTTGAGATGAAGTAGTACCATGAACTCCTTGAGTTGAGATTGTTCATGCCCATAATTCCACATGAACCCTCTGAGTTGAGTATTCTTGAAACGAATATTACCATTGAAGTTCTAGAGTTCTGAGCTGTTGAGTCTCGAGTATTGAGTTTTATGTATGGTTGTTGAAAAAAAT
>NW_006239110.1:765868-789425 GCF_000226075.1 Solanum tuberosum
GACAATCGAGTATGCCATCAATGTATGAGCAGTATGGTATCTAGATATACCATCAATGTTTATGCAATATAACTTCCCGAGTCATAAATAATCATATTATAATATGATTTTGAAATGTTTTGAGAAAGAGCAGAGTTGAGTTCATTTTCTTTAAAATGATATATGGGAACTAAGTATTCCCAAGAGTAAATGTTTTCACATTTAAGATGAGAGGAAACTAAGATTTCCAAAGGAGTTTTGAGCAGTTTGAGTACCATCTCTTTTAAGGGAAAGATTTTTGAGTAATAATCTCAAACCACAGAAAAAGTTATGTTTTTAAACATATGAGCTAGTATATTTTAGAAGTAGTATTGAGCACTGATTTGGGGGAGAGTTCAAATAACTCACAGCCCCCATAAACCATGTAGTCAATATGGGTAGAAAGGGTCATATTTTTTAGATGATTCATTAATGCTTTTTAGCATAGACTAGTAGATCCACACTTAGTGAGTAGGTCTTATACCCTGGCAATGTATAGGACAATTCTGGCAGCGTGGGCGAGACATTGTATCATCAGATAGCTCATAGTGATGGTTGTCGGTTAGAGAAACTTCCACATAGAGATATTTTGTATTCTTATATACACAGAGTTTATTTTATATTTTAATATACAAATAGAGTTTATTTTGTATTCTTACATACAAACAGAGTTACATTGTATTTTCTAATACATTGAGTTGCTATCTACTGTTTTCAAAGCTTTTGATATATTGCATCTTTTATTGTTGCTTTATATTGAGTTGAGTATCCAGAGTTGAGTACCCAGAGTCGAGTATCTTATTATTGAGTTGAACCTTATTTTACTGATTTGAATATCTTATCATTGAGTTGATCCCTATTTTCTCTGACTTGAATTGAGTTAAACTATGTTTCTTTGAGTTGAGTGAGTTGAGAAGACGTAAGTATGTTTCTATTCCACCAGTTCAAGCTTATGTTTATGCTTTAGAATTCCCCTTACATGCTCGTACATTCCATGTATACTGAGTCATTTGGCCTGCATCATTTCATGATGCAAATACAGGTATTCATGATCATCAACAAGCATTTTGTTGGGATCATAGGTTATTCCAGTCAGCTTTGGTGAGCCTTCTTACATTCCGAAGGACTTCACCTTTATCTTAAAGCTAGTAGTTTGAGATGTCGTGGGTCTTGTCCCAATATTCTTCTGTAAAAGTAGAGGCTTCATAGATAGATAGTACAGTTTGAGAAGTCTGTTTCATTTATTTTGTTAAATGTTTTAAGGACTTGAGTTGCCTATTTCTGGAAAGTTGAATATACTATTTTATCCAGAGTTAATCATTTCAGTTTGTTTTAGCTTTGTATGCTTAAGTTAGTATTTCGCTTGTAGCTAGCCAGGATGAGGGTTCGCTTAAGGACTAGAAATGGTTCTTGAGTGTCGGCCATGTCCAGGGTGTAGGCTCGGGTCGTGACATATATAGTTTCATAATATTTGGCCTCAAAACCCAATGTGTGTCTCATTCAACGATATTAATCGGGCTCGCCGAGCTCGTTTGGCGAATCGTCTCTCGCTCTTCAGCTTGCCTTTACATACTCTAGGCTTCAAGTATTTTAACCTTAGTTGGCGAACTCATTTTAGTCAACCTTTCACATTTGACGAATTGTTGAGTACCACTTTGGTTCGCCTTCTAAGCATTCAATTTTTCTCCTTGCACTATCATTTTTGACGACGTTAGGCAAGGTCGCCTTTCTCATTCGGCATATCGCCTTCTTTGTTGGAGTTTGCCGACCTATTTCAATAGATACAAGTGTTATGCACTGTCAATTTGGGCGAGGCCATGCTCACTAGGCAATCCTCCTTTCTCGTTTGGTGATCAACAATGTATAGTTTGCACTTCTTTTTACATTTATGGTCATTCTTTCAAACATCAATCATTGCCTTGTCCATTTGCCTTCATAACTGCAAATCATCAACAGCTTATCAGGATAGGATAAAATTAGGCATTGAGGACACTAAATATTGAGCTAAATAGACCTCAAATGAGTGCAAATCTACCACTCAACAAATATGTGTTCATATTATTTTATGTATTTTTGGTTGATCTATTTATTTAATTTGATGTTGCAAGAATATTGGATGGAGATAAGAAGATTGAGCAACCGGTAACCCAATATCTTTTGTTTAGATGAAAATTTTTCTTATTAAAGTGTTCTCTTCATAGTCATTTACATAATTGATTTTTTTGCTACTTTATTGATTAGCGATACATAAAACTGTAGAAAAACCTCCATTTTTAGTGTAAAAATTTGTAGACTTTCTCTTGAGATGAAAAACGACTTTGTGCATTATTAATTTTCATTTGTACAACATCACTATATTGCATTCTTTTACCTATTTTATTTTAAGAGAATTACCAATTAGATTTCCAAACATCTGAATTATTCAACTTAAATTATTTTATTCGTTTTAAAACAAGGTAGATTGTCAACAGAGATTTTTTTTAAAAAGTGACATAAATAAAAAGTCTAATATTTTAGATTTTAGTGGTATAAAGGAATAAAACTATCAATAAATAAAGTGATGTGTGATATTTGAATAAACGAAGGGCTCCTCACCTCTCGTTCTGTGAAAGTGCACAACGAAGTTTCAACGCGAATAATAATAATTTATGGAGAAGAAATGGAACCCTTGTTGTTGTAAATATGGATTTCAAGGTATTTATTTCATTGACATGATTATATATGTATTATCAAGTTAGGTTAAAGTGGTATTAATAATTTGAATATGAGCTTCAGTACCCATGAATGGGAGATTTTATTCTTCTAACGCCAAGTATACTCCCTGTATCGCTAGTTGAGTTACACTATGATGCTAAAATTGAGTTGATGTTCAATTGTAAAGGATAGAAATAAGTATAGACTTTTAGGATGGAACCAGTTACTTCTTGAATGATAAGAATTAGAAGTGAGGGATTTATGAAGAAATATTTCAACAACGTCATGGATAGCCAAAAAAATTGTTTGAGCGAAAGCTAAATGTTGATATTTGGAATAATGACTCGTTGTTGCTTAAATGGAAGTATTATCAAGTTAATGAATAAGATAGTTTGACGTTTTGAGAGTCAAATCTTAACCCCGAGGGTGGGGTATTTAAATAGTTATTTATTTAGCCTAACAAATTAACAAGAGATCGATATGATGTGATTATATATTGATTGAAGGGAGTCATGCAAATTGCTTGAGGTGACGAGCAATAACTGATATGAATACTTGACTCATTTATGATGAGTTCACTATTATTGATTACTTCATAAAAAATGTCACACTGATTACATGATTCATCCTTGAAAACCTCCCAAATATAAGATTTGATATGAACATGTTTTTTGAGTTTATTTCTAAATGCACATTGATTTTTGCTTACATGAGGCAAATAATATTGAATATTGTTATCGTTTCTGGCTTGTCCCTCATTAAAATGGTTGTGGTTAAGCGTTATTACTAACCGAGCTAGCATCTAAATCCCCGCTAAATATTTTTACAGAGAACTCAGGTAGCGTTGGCGAGAATTTCATTAATTAGAGAGTATGGATTGATAGTATCTGGTGAGCCTCGTGTTGCTTCGCATGGCAAGATATTTATTGGATTGCTATGATTTATTTTGTTCTTTTAAAACTCTTAGAGTTGCTCCATTTGTCAGTCCTTTTATTACAATCATGATTATTCCTTCATATTATAGTCACGTGACTAGTTTTAAACTTCTTTTCATATTTGGAAAAGAATTGATACTATTGTGTGGCAATTGAATTGTTGATGGATATTGTGTCCTGACTTAGAGATGTCATTAGTTGTGTTGTTGATTTCTAAGACAGATAAAAATTGGATAGGCCCAAAAATAGAGGAAACTTTGCTTGATTTTCTGTAGATTTATGTTAAGGGGATTCTTTTCCCTTGGCATCAGTCATAGACCTAAATCAAGTCATGAAAAAATTGGTATCAGAGCTTAGGTTATTCTTATGATTTATGGAGTAGACATTAGTAGTAGAATCTCAATTATTATATTGTCGGTCATTCCTATAATTGTGATTCTATGGGGACGTGATAGGATATGTCTTTCCTTTCTCTCTTATTCCTCTGTACGTATGTGGCGATTAGAATTTTATTAGCTAAATTTAACTTGTTTATCATTTTACCATAGGATTTAAACTCGATTATGTGATAGCACGAATAGGCCAGAGGTTCTGGGTCATTCAATGTCGCCTTTAACATGTAATCATCTCTTCCAATTAATGTCAACCACAAGTAACAATCATGGCGATAGAAGGGTACGTTGTTCTACTATTAGGGAGTTGCACTCATAAAGGGGCATGTAATATAACCATTAGTAGAAGTAGTACTGGTACAAGCAACAAATCGTTACCGTTGACACGTTTATCTCCAAGTAAAGAGTCATAGATAGCTTGATGGACATATTATATAGAACTAGACCACATAATAGGACCCAAGATAAGTTGCAGTACCTATATGGATTTAGATTGTTGAGAATGCCTAAGGTTGAAAGCACCAAAATTGTTATCTAATAGTTTCAAAGGACCATTAAAATATTCTCGGGTGAAAATACTTAAAGTCTTACAAACGGTGGGATATTACGCGATGAGATTCGTAGAGTTAGAAGTTTAGAGATGGATGACATGTTCACTACGTGTTATGATACCGATTATTTAGAAGCTAACAGGAAACACTATTTCTTTGAGGTGATTCACTAAGTTATTATTTCTTTCTTCATTTAAAGCGCGTAACATGTTGGAGAGTTAAAAAAATTGTTCAGATGAAGAATTGGACCGATATATGACCCAAGATTTTCTTGACGAGATAGATATTCTCCTTACTCATTTTTTTTATACAAAGCATTTCAAGTTTAGAAATTTTTGAAAGGATGGTTAGCCTCGCACACAAAAAAAATTCCCTACTTTGAGGTAGTTGACATTGCTAAACATTTTTTGAAAAATATGTGAAGCCATAAAAAGAGCAACCACGGATTCATGCTAGGTTGAAACTTGAAAAAAAGAAGGAATCTCAGACTTAAGAAATAAGTGATGCTATATGATTATGAGGGTTAAACATTTACTAAAGGACATGAGGGAGGATATATCTATTCTAATTTAGAAATGCTATTGGTAGTGACATAATTTAGTGATGTATTTTTGTGGATTTGCCAAGACCTACTAGTACGATAAATAGATTTTTGTATTGACTTGGTGTGTGACGTGCAACCCTTTTGATGCCTACCCCTATATCTTATGACATCAACGGAGTTTAGAAGAGATAAATAAATAATTGTAGTTCATATTAAATAGAGATTCATCAAACTGAACAATGTAACAACATAACAAATTCTTGTTGTCTGGAATAGATGTCATATATGATTGGTTACAATGAGTCATCCACTTGTCAAAAATCAATCCTCAGTTTGAATTATTATCAACTTACAATCAAAGAACGATGATATTTCTAAGACCACCTCCAAATTTGAGTGCAAATATTCTGAGTTCTCTAAGATATCTTTTAGAATGTCCAATGCTCAATGTGCATTCGTGGACTTAATAAATAGGGTGTTCAAGACATTCTCTACAAATTTGTTATAGTGTTTGCGGATGATATTTTTTTATACTCTCATAGTCGAGAAGAACATAAAGATCACATGAAGAGGAATTGTGCTACAAAAACCGTGAGGCATGGACGCTATGTAAACAAATTTTGGCTAGACTCAATAGCATTGCTCGAGTATGTTGTATCTAACGACGGATGGGTTTATTGCGACACCTAAGTTGGCATAAGTAGTTCAGAAATAACGCAATTTCATTACTCTTATAGAGAATAACAACTTTTTTTATTTTTGACAGGCTAATACAGGCATTTTGTGCATAGTTTCTTTGGAATAGCACTTGTCTGAAAATTACAACTCCACTTAATTACCCGGCTACCAAAAAAAAGAAGTGAAGTTTCAATAAACAGAGCAATAGGAATAGATGCTTTTAGAAGCTCAGAATATGTTTGACTACCATAACAGTGTTAGTTTGTGATGCTATGTGATGTTTTGAGGGTGGGATTAGGATGTGTTCTCATTAAGAAAGGTCATGTGATAGTTAGTTTATACTTCGAGATAGTTGGATAAGCATGAGCAGAAGGTTACAATGGTATTTTATATAAAGTTCGGAGCACACTTATACAATGAAATCAATGTGACTTATACAAACCGCAAGAACCTGAAATATATGTTCCAAAAACGGGATTTGATCTTTCAATTTAAACGGATGGAAAAAACTACTCCATACTGTCATGTGGGAAACAAATTTGCTTAGATAGATGCGGAAATCCATAGATTATATGGAACATATAGCTCATGCGAAAGGACTTGTAGCCTGGAATTTGCACATACTCATGGATACAAGTATCAAATTAGTGTGAGAAACTCAGAGACACTATTCACTTTTTATGTTCAGCTCAAGTCCTTATTGGTAACACACATCAAGGCCAACTAATTTGAGGATGAGAAATTATGTGAATACTGAAATGAGATTCTAGAGGGTAAAGACAAGGATACGACTTTTGATTGTTATGTTGTTTCCCTTTAACATAGATGGTTTGAGGTAATATATTCTTGAAGAAGACATACCTCTAACTACAATATATGTCTGGAATCACTATGAAGTAATATTTCCTTAAACAGTTATATTTGTAGAGGGGAAGAAGGCATTTATTCTAGTTGTCTAGCTTGTCAACATGTTAAAGTTGAGCATCAATGACCCACAGGATTAATACACCAACTCCAGATCCCTGAGTGGATATGAAAATGGATAAACAACCTTAATGATACCATATATATATATACACACACTCTTATAATATCATTGACTAATGAATAATTTCTGAACAAAAAATTTTAATGATACCACAACAATATACGTATACTCTTACAGTATCACTGAATAATGAGTAATTTCTAAACAAGAAACTTTAATGATAGACTCTGTGTGTGTATATATATATATATATATATATATATATATATTGATTTAGTATCAATTAAGTGAAATTATCAGGCTTAATGATACCAATACAGCATATGATACTGATTTAGTATCACTTAATATCAGCTTTAATGAATGAAGGGTATGGGCTGTAAAAAAATTGAGAGAATGGGTATTTCTTGAATTACTTTTGATTGGGGTATAACATGTAATTATTTTGATTTTTATGGCTCATTTATGTAGTTTTTCCATTATAAAGTATACTCGGAGGCATTTAGATATCTTAATTAATTTTTTTTATTCTACTTGCAAATCAAAATTTATGAATAATATTATTTTACTGATTATTTTGTATCCTTTCATCTTATACCGACAAATAGTATTTTTGCATTCTTTCTTGATTAGTTCATTAGTATAAAGAAAGAAATTAAAAAATTTAATAGACTAAAGTATGATAGATATTTAAAGTATATGTGAATAAGCCACAATGAAAAATATTAAATAACAAATCTAAAAAGATAAATTTTTGAAGTTATAGCTTAGAGTTTGATTCAACATGATGTACACAAGTAACACATACATATTTTTTTCATAGAATAATTTTAAATTTTATTTTTTCCTTTAAAATTCATATTCCATAATTTTTTGTGAATTATAAATTCTTTTTAATTCTTGGGACAGATTTAATAGTTTTTTAGAATTCTAATCAAAGAACAATAAATTTTAAAATTGAATATGAATAAAAAAAAATTGAATATGAGTAAGAATGTATATTCGATATAGCTTAAAGTATTTATCTTAAATTTTAAATCATAATCACTTCTAACATATTAGTTTATATTGAGATCTTCTTCTAATATATATATATATATAATCATTTCTATTATGCATAACAACATCTATCAATTATAATTTCATGTTATACAAATTCATTACAAAAATGTAAGAAAATAAATAGTCAATCAATATCTCTATTATATTGTGTAGCAATACAAAATTATAATTTAGGATAAAATATGGTAGATAAATATAAACAATGAAAAAATTATGGTTAATGAAATAAAAGTTCAAAAATAAATTTTAGGAATAATAAAAATACTTGTGTTATGTAAAAATAAATAGCTAAAATGACAAGCTATTAAAAGTCAGGGCGTTCGGTTCTTCGGTTCGATTTTATCAAACTTTGATTCGAATCATCGGTTTTCAATTTTAGAAAATTGTGCACCGTATATCAAACCAAATTAATTTGGTTTGGTTTGGTTTTTCCTACTTCGATTCGGTTTAGTTTGGTATTTTTAAATCGGCTTTTCGGTGTGAATGAAAAATAAAATGAGGGCAAAATCAAAGTATAAGATACGTAAAAATTTAAAAGTATGTTAAGGAATATTGTGTCTCACCATGCAACACTTATTGTGCTAACTAAAATACTATATTTATCTTTGTCTAGAACATTGTGCATCCAACTACTTTCCGAGAAAAACAAGGACGAAAACGGATTCTTTTACATAAAGTATATTGATAAAAATATGTTTTGGTCCTCTTGGGAATTAATATTTGAAGTTAACTATTGAATTGTACATTTCTTGCTATTTTGATTTGTTCATGAATGATTTAAGTGTTAGTTGACTCTTTATTTTTAGTGAAGAGAATGCCCATATATATATATTACTTTTTTAATAAAAGTTCGGTTCTTCAGTGCACCGAAGTTCTGAGACCCTTATACCGAACATCAAACCGAAGAATCAAACTTTTGAAAAAATAATACCGACACCGAATCGAAAAACCCAAGAACCGAATTAGTTCGGTTCAATTTAATTTTTTGATTTTCCGGTATTTATGTCCGCCCCTACATAGTAATGTAAGCATACTAATTATTGAATAATACACTAATATTATATTATTTTTTTTAAAAAGAATCTTAAAACAGCCTATGTGGTGCCCTCACAGATCAGGATTCTTAATTAACCCTTCTTAAAAGTCATAACTTTATGAAAAAGTCACAACTTTTCATAAAGTCACAACTCTTTAGAAAAGTCTGAACTCTTCAAAAACTTTTCAACAAAGTCATAACTCTTGATTTTGCATTCACTCTTTTTAAACCCAACACTTAATTCTAAGGCACCAAAAGAAAATAGAATAAAAAAAAAATGATTTCAATTACAATGCAATATTACTACTTTTGTCTATCAGTCCACAACTCATAAAGCTACTGGAATGGTTGAATTCATAACAAAACTTCTATTTCTGCCACTATTATTTGTAGGGTTTTTTTCGCAATAAAGGAATTGAATTCAAATACATTAATTAAGCTTCTTATGAATTTTGTTTCATTCCTCAAAGATTTTTTCCTCCTATTTCAGGAAGCTTGATATTTTACTGTAAGTCATAGTGATTCATGTAACTATTGCAATTTCTTTTTGCTATTTTGGTGACTTTTTTTTTAACTCGGCTAAAAATCCCAACAAGGATGATTGAAAATTGATCTTCTCTTTTGCCCCTTTCTACAGGCTTCCTCATATACTTTTTGGGAAAATTGCTTGTGGATTGTGTTATATTTAATAGCACACAATAACAAATATGTGACAACTAAAATGGAACCTATGGTGAAGTTTGTTAAAAGAACCAAACATATTGCTCCCTTGTGCCACAGTTAGTATATTAGTTTGATTGTTTTTTCTTTGGTACAAACATTTTGTATGTTGTTTCACTTTTCCTAGAATATTAATATAGAAACAATTAGTCCACTTCTTTTATTGCAAGTTGACTTATTTGTCATATTTCTTCCACTCTTCTTTTTGGGCATAATAAAAGATTAAGTTTTCTTGAAACTAACATATGCCCAAAATACACTATAACCAAAAAAAACTATCGGCAATAAATATGCACATTAACAAAGAGTGCTAGAGTCTTTACCAACATTAATTAATTGTCATTAGATTCAATGTTGCTATAAACTTTAGAGACATTTATAGAGAGTACTAATTGCCCTGAAAATACATATTTAGCGACAATTAAGCTATTAATTATCGTTAAAGATCATTTTTGTTGTAATGATAACTCTTTATTTTGGCTTCTTTCAATTAAATTTGTGAACTATAAACTTTGATACAGCCCGGCACACTATCTTTTTGAAAAATAAGTTAAACATGCCTTTTTCTTCTTGATTGTTAGAAAAGTAAGGTCGTCTTTATTATTATTTGTGGATATTTGTGAGTGTAAATGCTCACAAAATTATGTTGTGAGATTTTAATATGTTATGAATTAAAATTTTGATTTAGAATATCCAGTTGTAAACAGTTCCATTCAGATGTCACCTACTGCTTGATTGATCATTGCATTAAATTCTTTGTAACTGCGTACTATAACCATAACAATAACTATGGTTCAATTTCATAAGTTGGGGTTGGTGATATGAAACCTAAGCAATAGTAATGACTATTTTGAGACAATGAGGAAAAACCTTTATGATATTAACAATTTTAGGGTCATTTTTGACAGATGCATGATATAGCATACTATAATAAAAAAGAGGTTGATAGAGGTTCATAAGAAAGGAGCCAAAGGTTCTCCATTTGAATTTAGTTAATTATTCTCTTGTATGGACTTGATGTTCTACTTTACTTGGGAGTGTTGTTGTTCGAGGTTTTTTGGTCTCTTTTTAACATCTGATGTTGTTCTTTAGAAGTTCCTGGAATTTAGAAAATTTCGTTACTTCTGACCAACTATTTTCATGGAGATTTTCTTATACTTAAAAGCTCTCTGACGCATAATTTTTGTGCAACAAAAACGAAAATTAAAAAAAATATAGTACTTTAAGATTTCAAAGGAACTTTTTGCCTTAAGATAAAATATTCTTGACAATGTAGTGTATGTATCAAAAATACGGATATTACCGAATAATCATATGTGATCTTACTAAAATAGTTCAATCCTGATTCGCACAGATAATTACCTAGTTATAAATCAAGACAAAACTATGAAACAAGTTATAAATTATAATTTTAAAAAAATGTAAAGCACGACTAATTTTTAGATGAAAAAATATTTTTTAATTATAACAAGTAAAATTTTAAATTTTGTATACCATGTAACTGAAATCTCTTTAAATAACAAATTAAATGACTATTAAAGTATACAAATTTAAGCAACTCAAACTTAAACTCAGCATTCTATGTAAATTGAAATGAAATTGGAGGCCGGGGGGGGGGGGGGGGGAGTATATCTCAAACTAATTTTTGCGAAAACATAATTAAAAAATTAAATATTACACATATTACCATCCATAAGATTTAAATGGAAAAGGCGTGAACAATAGAATAAAAATCTAAAAAATTAAAATATTCAAAGAGTAAACAAAATAAATAGATTTGTGTTATATTAATAAGATAAGAAGAGCACCTGATAAATTATATTCATCCAAGTGATAAACTAATAAAAATCAATATTAACAATCTAATAATTTTGAATAGTGAACAATGTAAATAATACAAAATATGAAACATTATTTGATAAATACATAATTTGTTATCTATATTCATATCCATAGAGATTTAGTTATTGAAATTAAGAGAGGTGTGGGTACATATTTCACTAAGAAGCAATATGATAATTGAACTTTTTTCTAAGATTAATACTATTTAGCATGTTCAAATAAGATATCACATTTCAAAACACTTAAAAATAATATTTTAATATTATCCACGCATGCATACATATAGCTAAAAGGTTCACAAAATTCCATTAGTCCGTCTCATTATCATTACGTCGGCAATATTATTCGACTCCGCAAATTTCTTATTCCAATTACCACCAACATTTCAGATTTGTAATACTCCTTCCATCCCCTTCTTACGCGTTAATTATCTTTTTTTAAAATTAAAAAAAAAAAAAAAGAGAAGACTTTAATTATCCACTTCTTAATAAATTAAGAGAACTTTTGTTCTGATTGTCCCGTTATTACTAAGTTATCATTTCACAAAATAATTGGAACAGTCAGTTAAATTCAAATATCCAAAATATCATTAATAAAATAATTTAATATAATGAACAATAAACTACAACATTTAATAAACTGAACAAGAAACTACTACAACAATGGCATACCCAGTGAAAAACGAATACCTCCTTCCCTAAGAAGAGTACAAAACACAAAATGAACTGACTCCCATCACTCTACAGTCTACTCAAGAGTGTGTTTCTTGAAATTAGGGTTGCTTTCCACTTTCTTTTCTTACTGACCTGTGGAAAAAAAAAAACATGACATCTATGGACGACATAGTATTTAGCATCAATCAACACTTGTTTACAACGAAAAAAATATTATGATTCTTAAGAACTCAACGGGCCCTTCCCCTTCGAATCAAACAAACAAAGAAGGGAATCCCATTAGAACTTATGCTTTTATGTTGACAACACAAATTCTTTTAACTCATTTTTTTTTTCTTTTCACCCTGTTTGCAATGAATTTGAATTTAAAAGTTCAAAGCTTAGCTTCCATTTATCCGAGTACCCACTTTCCAAGTTAATCAATAGCAGATGCTTATGCATTAAAACTAGAAAAGTTGGTGGTTCGGAGCAAGACAACTCGAATATGCTAAAATGAGAATCTAACTTATAAATTAAAATACAAAACAGGACCTTTATGGTGATTGTCGCCTCTAAAAGATTGCACCTCATATCTACGATTTTTAAAATTGGACGAATTTCAAGATTACATTCTTCCATCGAAATTCATTTCCAGATATTTATTTATTTTTCAATTGAGATTCAAGTCCAAACACAAATAAAATTAAACTCCTTTGAACACTTCACCTTGAAATATGCTTTACTTTTCAACTTCACCCAACTATTATAATGTCATCCTATTAATCGGATATGCCTGTGAGTAACAGTACAATTATTGGAAAAGGCGTCTGTGAGTTGATAGGTATAAATACATATTGGTCCTGTCCTTCCGTCTCTTTTTTAGTAATATGCAGAATAGGAAAACTCTAAACATGAATAGTACTTACTTAAACTAAAAATGCCTTCACAAAAATATCATGGCAACAGATTCAAATCATAATCATTGTTAGATAAAATACCCATAATTTATTTGCTTCAACTTGAACATAAGTAGAAAACGTCCATACCACTTATAGAAGCACCGACATTTGATGTTTACTCCAGAGCACACTGTTTTCTGTTAATCTGGGTCCAAGCATTGAATATTGTTCACCTCAGCTACAATGTTCTTCCACTTCACATGTTATCACAAAATTGAAAACACATGCAGCAAAACAATTTCCTACAATTTCATTTTTCTTTTTTCTGCCCTTGCTCAGCACCGAAAGATTAATTTCCAGGAAACCTCTGGTAAAGCTTTCAAGAAGCTAATCTTCAACAACCACCACGAAACAGTAAATTTTCTAGCCCAACAAATCTTTTCGTTTTTTAAGTAGGTCAAGACAGATGAAATACTCTCCAATTTGCTTTCCCACCATCCACACCAACCTTAACTTCTCCCTTTCTCAACTCTCTTGGGGTCCTTCATCTTCATCAGAATTCATGATCTTTAATAGTAAAATCCATGTTTCATGTTCTTTCAAGATAAGCACAGATCATCAGACTGTCAGCTTATGATTAAATGTTTAGGCACCTCAACAGCACTGAGAATGAGTCGGAGCACTCCAAATTCAACAAATAACCCAAAAGTTACCACCGTCTTAATGAATAACATCCTAAAACAGATGATTATAATATCAAGAAAACTTTGATGCAAACATTCAGATACAACATCACGGTTTCGACATGTACACCAGTCAACGTCCATAAACAGTGACAGTTAATGAAAAGCTCAGATGTGTGTAAGATAGACATCCACTACACAAAATCACTGCTGAAAAATCCCCATGAAAAAAAAAACTTTATTAAAGCAGATTGCACGATGTCAATTGGTCAATCAACAGCATAGTGCCAAGATTTGTGGATGGAATGGATGAATATTGTAGATATCCTACTTACTCATAATATTTCAAATTATTTACACAATTACCTTTTTTCCCAAAATTGTAACTCCATCCAACGACAGATATACATGAAAATTTTACATAACTCTTTGCTTTTAAAGAAAAAAAAAACATATGAACTGCAAATGTTCTTTCACAAAAAAGGACCACCATTTTGTGGTGAACGGACAAAAAAGGAAGCAGAGGTGTACTGCTACAGTTCAGGGATCTGACTACACAATTACCTCAGAATTTTGCAGCAGAACAATCTGCCAGGATCAATTAGATATTATTGTACTGCTGACCAATAAAGGGCTACAATGTTGCATGCTGACTAGCTATCTTCCGTAATACCTGAAACAATTGACATTTGCTAACAAAATCACTCTCAAATCAGATGGCCTCTATCTTGTAAACACAATAAGACATATATTCCTGTTGTTGCAAAATGCCCAGAGGGAGGAAAAGCGAAAATTAGGAACAAGAATCAGAAAAGTCAGGAAAACAATTGAAGCATAAGCGTCTAGAACTCCCCAAGGGAGCATGCTCAAGTCACTTGTACAAAGAACAAATAAAGCGCAATAACTAGCTACTCTAATAGCATTCCTTTCATTAAAGTTGTGCTGCAATTAGTCTATTATTAAGTTGCAGTTGCCTCTTTGAGAACTTCCAAAGCAACTAGCAAAGTACAGCCCTGGGAGCCAGTCAACTTTATCGGTTAAACTATAGCAGGTAAAAGGACAAGTTTACTTGCAAAAATATAATGTTCTTTAAGCTGAGCACGGTAACACAGTTCCGGCTACGGTATGGGGAACGAGAAGGGAAGGTGAGGTCTACTCATTGATTTTATATTAGATAAGCACATCGTCCGGGAGACATGGGCCCACACACTACACATAAGAAAGAATTCTTGAACAGTCACAACTCATAACAAGATGGTCTATGACCATTATATTAGTTTACTTGCAAAAATATAATGTTCTTTAAGCTAGACACGGTAACACAGTTCCGGCTATGGTATGGGGAAGGAGAAGGGGAGGGGAGGTCTACTCATTGATTTTACATTAGATGAGCGCATCGTCCGGGAGACATGGGCCCACAAGAAAGAATTCTTGAACAGTTGCAACTCATAACAAGATGTTCTATGACCATTAGATCCACAGAAAGAGGAGCAACTAACAAGAGGGATATAACAGAATGAAAGGAATGTCTTCGATTTGGCTCTTGTTCGCGGTAGGTATATAGCACGCTAGGCTTGCTGAAACACAATTCTACGAAAGTAGAACCCATGACTTATGTTGAACACTTCCGCTCCAAGAAATTATAAATAAACATATTCCAATATAAAAGGCTTATATAACGCAATGCCTTGAAATTTGGGTGATAAACAAGGTTTATGAGGAGATTCTGTAGCCAAGAAAGATCAGTAAACTGAAACTCAAACCCATCAATAATTTTCACAACAAAGGAGAAGAAAGGAGAATAGGGAGATGGAGAAGATAGGAGCAATTTCCAAAATAAGCAATCTACTTGTAAACACAACACCTCCCATCCATGAGCCAATATTGAATAGCAGTTCAAAAAATAATTACTAGACAGGGCTCAAAGCTAACTACCACGAATCTCAAGCTACAGTGTGATCATACATACTATCTGCAGGCATAGAATGATTTCAATATAAGTTGCAATCTAACATTATATAGAACTTGGGTTCTCAAGCTGAAAGCATGAAAACCCTCTAAACACTGTAATAATCATTTTGTAACACATCAGACATTATCCAATATACAACACGACATGGACATACACACTGAGATAAGACTTTTTTATGTTACAAATCACAAGCAAAAATCTCACATAGATAATTCGAAACACCCTATATCATGACATTAGTTCTAATATATATTCTTTACCATGCAATACTAACGAATTTCCAACGTGCAAAAATAAAAGTAGGTGGATGATTGGGCCTATCTCACATAATGAATCATACAAGTATGAAGTTCATGTCAGAGCAAATTCAAACTCCGCATGAAAAATATTTCAAGAATCTTCTCTACAGAAAGTATTAGGCTGCTGAAAAAAATACAGCAAGAAGAAATTCTAACAGACAAAATTCAGTCTGTGATGACTAGACCAACCCATTATTCCATACATTCTTTTTTTTAATAACCGAGAAATCCGTTTGTGACCCATCCTTTGGACCAATCACAGCCTTCTAAATTCGGTGGATAATGGGTCAGCCCCTCTACCCTTCTCCACCTGAATACTGGGCTTCACTTGGCATGGTGTGGGGCTTGAACCTGCAACCTAAGCCACAAATCCTCCACCTTTTGCCACTCGAGCTAGGCCTTGGAGGCCATTATTCCATACATTCTAAGACAGATTATTTTTTAAGTTGAGTAATTATGCCAACATACCATCTCTGCACTTAATGTTCAAAAAGAAAAAAACATCTCTGCACCTGATTTTCTTCTACAACAAGTCAAGAAGTTTATCATTTCCTACCAACGCAAACTGTGTCCCATGCCCTAATAAACCCATGTACGCATAACTTTTAGACAAGAGTGGCACAAAAGCTTGAGGCACCTATAGATACAAAAAAAACACTTATGATGCCTACTAAAACACCTAATTAGGTCTTTATAGCCAAGATCCTGCAGTTTGTTGCTTAAACAATATTGGTTCATGCACTACACCCCTCTACAAACAATGGTACATACTTCTATGCCAAATCTTATGAAAATAAACATACACTACAAAATATGCACGCTGAAGCAACATATTAGAATCTTTATGTGCTTCCGCTAGGTGCTAGCTATGCTGCATCTGCCTACACGAGCATTGCTGGCATGCTTCCTTAGTA
The DNA here is from genome assembly GCF_000226075.1 of Solanum tuberosum. Lineage (NCBI taxonomy): Eukaryota > Viridiplantae > Streptophyta > Magnoliopsida > Solanales > Solanaceae > Solanum > Solanum tuberosum. The sequence continues at coordinate 782,749 of NW_006239110.1, forward strand.
GCACTAATTTAACTTTTCCACAGAGCACGTGCATATATTAGAGAAACAGCTTAACAAGCTCTTTCGCCAACTGAATGTTAAATGGTACATTTCATCTAGCTTCTCGCACATCTTCCTTCATTTACACATTTGATATAAAAAAATGTTAAAAAGCACATCTCTTTCAGAATTCTCAAACCAAAATGTTGTTAATTCACTTAAGAGGTTGTTTGGATGAAAGGTTCAGGCCTTAGGGAAATTAATCTTGGCAGAGAATAAGACAATATTTGGTTGGTTGGATTAAGAAGAACCTCTACATAACTAATGCAAAATTTGGTTGGCATATAAGAAATATCCCTGCACAACTAATGCAGCATTTAGATGGTGGTAAGCTGGTAATAAACAATACCCACATCTAAGTTATTTTGGGAATCCAGATATTATTCCACGGGGAGTCTCTAGAGTTTGGATTTGAGGTGCAGTTGGTATGATAATAATTCTCCTCGTAAAACAAAGTTAGTGACATCCAAGTGAGATTTGAAAATATCAGTCAGGTATATTCTTCTTTCCTGATAAAGACCAAGTAAACAGTTTCACCTGACTCTATTACCCCTATTGTCCTGAATCCTCTCTGCTCTTACCCAGACCTTCCTTTCTGGACTTGTCCTCTCTTTGATAAGTTTATTCATAGACTTCAGAGTTTCTTTTTGACAAGTAAGCAGATTGTTTTTATATATGGCAAACATGCACTGAACCAGCCCTACAAAAGATAATTACATGGAGTGAAAGTCACCTGTCAGAGAGTTCATATTTATCATCTTTGTTTTTGGGTTGGTGTTTTATTTTGGGGGAGGGGGGTGTATTCCAGAGGTTTGATGTTGTGCATAATTTGGCAATCAACTAAGACACTGTTGTAAAACCGGCCACTAATAAATACTCCTAATCATATTTGCGGGTTTTCCATAATAACCATGAGATGTCAAACTACAATAATCTAGGATGCCATATTACACTATTCTGGTAAACCTTCCTTGCTTTTGTACTTTCCACAATATGTGATTGAAGAAATCTCCCAGGTAACCAACCATGAGTGGAACAATATATGATAATCATCCCGAGCTATGAAGGCATATAATGTCTGTTAACCATCAAAATTTGCAGGATTTCCAAATACAGAAATGCTTCTCATGGAAGGATTATGCAATTGTCAGCATAGGTGGGCACTAGCAACAAAGTAATGCTAAACCAAACAAAAACTGCCATCTACTTGTGCATGAATCTATGGAAGTAGGAAAAGTTTTTCAACAAGAAAAATTTATTGCATCATTTTCTATGTGAATAACAGTAACTTAACCAGACTGCACTCATAAATAACAGTAAGGAAAAGTTTTTCAACAAGAAAAATTTATTGCATCATTTTCTATGTGAATAACAGTAACTTAACCAGACTGCACCTATAAATAACAGTAATTTAATTGGACTAGAAATGACTTTTCTTAGCTTCAAAGTTCACAAGATTAATGATTTATTCTCATTCGTTCGCACAGTGCTCTAAATTTTAACAGTGCTACCACATTTGTACTTCACAATAGGTAGAAGTGAAGCCTTTCATTTTTGGCAGTCTATCAACTATGCATTAAAATTAAGAACAGTTAGAACTCCACAATTTCTGTCACATCCAGCAGGTTTAAGAACAAGTCCAACTAATATTAAGTATATTTGAATGTCAAAGAAAACATGTTCAAGAGAGTGAGCCAAATGGAGGAGCAGGTCCCAATAAATATAAGAAATAAAATGTTGAAGCACCGACAAACAGATAGGTTCAGATTCTTCAAAGATTATGTTTGTAAGAACCAAACTCTGAACAGTTTATTTTAATACTTACAATGGCCGTAACAGCAGCTTCTGAGAATCAGATTACAGTGAATTATTCAGATAATACACCAACCATTCAGAAGGTTCAATTTAGTTGCTCAGTACGGTGGTAGCAGCAGCTTCTGAGAATCAGATTATAGTGATGGTAATTACCAGATTACAGTGACTTATCACCACCGTAATCTGATATGTTACAAGAACTAATTACACATGTTCCAGTTTTGTCCCAAAACTTTGGTAAGTTATTTACAAGGCTATATTTTCTAAATCAATTTTAATACTCAGTATGGTGGTAGCAGCAGCTTCTGAGAATCAGATTATGGTAATGGTGAGAATCAGATTATGGTAATGGTGAGAATCAGATTACAGTAACTTATCACCACCTAATCTGATATGTGACGAAAACTAATTACACATGTTCCACTTTTTGTCCCAAAACTTTGGTATGTGTTATTTATTAGGCTAAATTATCTAAATCAACTTCAGATGAAATTACAAATTATAAAATTTCTTTACCAAACAAATAGAAAAGCAGTCTTATATCAGTTGTTGGCTAAGATGAAATTAAAGACCTCAAAGATGTCATACAGCATTTTGTGCCCACGGAAGGAACATCGTGTGAAGAGAAAAACTTCTACTCATTGACTACATCAAAAATACACCATTTTTATTGTCTTACAGCTCACTGCAAAAATAATGTCATCTGCAGATTTTCTTCAACGGATTCCAAAATCCAATCAAATATTTTAGCTCTAAGGAATCCTATTCAATATTAACTTATCCAAGGAATCAATGATTGATGCAAATTAAGGGGGCAGAACATTAACTCTATAAACAAAGGGGAAAAAAGGGTCATCAGTTGTCCTTATGTTCGACTGAATTATCATACCGAGTCATGTAGATACATGTTTTATTTTTTTGAAGATACAAGTTTAATACAATAATTTGAAATTGGGAAAAGTCAAAAAGTTGGTCAAAAGATATCACATTAAAGTTGAACTAATAGATATTTCTAACTTGCACTCACTTCAAGCTAAAAGAAGTGCTATTTATGCAATTGGAACAACTGTTCGGGTTAAGACTAAACTAAGAAGTAGGCAGCCTAGGATGAGACTGAGGGGTAAGAAATGCATTAAGTAGTATGACCTTATTTCAATAACGGTGCCTGTTAAGATTTCAGCTACGCTGTTTCTTTTACCTTCCTTTTTTTTCCTTGCACGACAATTAAAATATAGAGAACTTCTAATATAAATTAGTATTATTATTACATAGATATTAACTTATTTTTCAGTTTCATTTGATCTGATGATGGCATGAGTTGAGCTTAAATGGGGAAAAACTGAGGATTCATATAGTTGAACCCAACTTGTTTGGGATTGAAGCATAGTTGCTTCTTTTATTTGTGTGTTGTGATAGATTTGTAGGCATAAAATAGCCCTTGATATAGATCACTATATAACATATTCATATCACAAAACAAAAAAGAGAGGTCACTCACTTGTTACCCTCTAAAACTGATATCAAAAACATTCTCCAACATCAAGAACAAGAGGATGGAAATTCCAAGGAAAACCAAAAAAGATGAATGAAGATTCAAACTTGCTTGCTTATTTGCACTATGTATCCAATCCTATCTACATAGATGTTCCTAACCAGGAGATGAGGGGGTGCTTTGAAAGGGGGGCGAAAAATGTTGACTTATCTTTGTTTGTATCAAGACACCTGAAGGGCAGGCCCTGTGCACCGCAGGAGCCGTGACCCTAATGCTCATGTGTATGTCCAATTAAAAAATTTCAGTTGATGGGCATCATGTGCCTTCAACCGTAAAACAAAAACCTCTGATTAACTTGCTAACGTTTACAAGAAAGATTAAATGAAAATGTGAGCAAGGGTTAAGAATGCCAACATGGAAATTCTCAAAATTGAGAATCTGAAACAGGGAAAATTTGGTTAGCCTATATCAGTTATGCATCCTCCCAAATTTCCAGTTATATATGAAGTATGGCAGCAAATTATTATATCAATACTCAGTGGTAAACATATTCTTCAAGTTATGAAGGATTCTCATTGTACACGGATAGAGTCAGTAACTCATTGCTGATATATGATAGGATTTTACTTGCATTACCTGGAGACTAAAAGACATCACCAAATTCAACAAGATTAACCAGTTGAAAAAAAGAAGATGATTTCTTGTTAATAACAAAATTAAAGGAAGATGACCAGCTAATACAAATATTTCTCATCTGCACCGAACTCTATAACTCAGTATAGTCAGAATAATTACAAGGGTCAACAGGGCTTACACTTTGTTAAGTATGTGTCTGTGAAATGCATTTGTCAGGAAAATTACAATAGTACAAAATCCTGCCAAGGGTCACCCAACTTTACAGCAATTGCTCTAATTACTGTCTTTTTTCCAGATGTCAGTCCTGTATCCTACTTGAGCCACCATTAGATACTGAAAAGAACAAACATAAAGGTCATATACTTCACCAAGAAAGAAGAATTTAAGACAGAAGTGCAGTAAATGACACCATTCTTAGGAGTCCAAGAACTCTACATGCACAAAGCTCAGATGTGCAGATATGTCAACCAAGTCCTTTTCCAAACTACAAATCCTGGTTAACCAGTAACTCACCAATGATCAAAACCAACTGTCAATGGCCCTCATGCTGGCCTCCAGTTGAGGACAGTTACGTCCGGTCGGCAAGGCATTCCATGACCTACCACATTAGTCAGTCAGTTCTTTCTCCCACAAAGCTGAGACTAAGAATCAAGAAGCAAATTCAAATATAAATTCTTCACCAATATTTCACCTGAAATTGGAGGACCAGTAGGGAAAGCATTTGACCCAGAAGGCTGGAATCCAACATTACTCACAGGTGGTCTATCAGGCGGTCTGAAATAACCTGCCATGAAAGTCACTCGTCAAAGTGGTCTATTGAAGAACGGCTAAACAATGATTGACGATTCAAAATCCAAGATTGCTCCACATTTTCTTTTTTGTTAACAGATGTTACAACTTCAACAGTTTACCTAGTAAAGAACTTAGGTATGTATTGTAGGCCCTCATATGTGAAAAAAGAACAAAATATTTTCCGGCCACAACTTGAAGCCATCACGTTATAACCGAACATAAGAGACGGAGTAAAATTGGAATGAGAAAAGAAGGAAAGAGGGAGTGCCTACTAAAACTATAAGTGAGTGTCACACCTTCATATGAATCATTTAAAGAGATACCCTCAAATGTCATGCCACAAAAGGAATTGAGAAGTATCGAAGATTAAAGTTTAGTATGGTACTGTTTCTCCAAATACATTTATGGTTGTTACTGATCACAACAAGCGCAAGAGCTGCATCACCAACCTTAGTAGCGGTGGAATGCCTTATACATTATCACTTTTCTTTTTTCTGATTAAGAACTAATTTTTACTGAGCATATAGGAGAATTCCCGCATGCAAGATGTATACAAACCTAGATATATGCCGTACAAAAACATGACTCTCTACAAAGAGCGCACAATCAAATGTCACAGGTGCATAGTAGAACTCTTCAACAATCAGCAAGCACCAATAATTTATTCAAGTATTACATGTCCCACTGACAAAAACAAATGAATCTAAGCAGAACCTATGCCCTGACCAGTGACGAGTAACAGCTAGATTTTGGTAAGCCAAGTGAATGATTTCTGTTTCCACGGATCAAGTTCAACAGTTGATATTTAGAGCTTGTGCCAGTTTCATGCACGTTACCACTTGACAATGCAGATAAAAGAGGGCCAGTATAAGCATCATATGCAGGCTTGAAAATTTGAATAATATGGTCTGTCAAAATTCATGAGTTATTGGAGATTTACTAAGAGCTAGCAGAAATTCATTTTATTTTTTTAGAAATTCATTATATCCAAACTCCTGCCACTTTGCTTCTCATGTAAATCAACAAAAGCATAGCGAAAGAGTCAAACCTTCTTGAGCAATTGTTGGACCAGGGCATGATCTTCCTGCACCAATCCACATACTGCGCTGGTGGTCACCATTGAACTCATTGGGTTGAACCCTCCACTGTTCATCACCAATATAACGCCTCGATCCATCAGAGCGCTCTGGTAATGAGCACGGTGTAGGATATGCTTGTTGTGGATGTTGCTGCACTGGGGCTCTTGGATACGAAAAACTATTGGAGGGGATTTGATGTGGAGGGTTAAGATGCATGGGCCTTGGGGTAAAAGGCACATTACCAGGTTGAAATTTCTGCGTGGACTGAGAAACTGGTGGGTTTATATATGCATCGTTATAACCATATTCCAAAGGCCGTGAACTATATCCAGAAGATTCCCTCAAATTACTAACTCCTGCTGGTGTAAAAGAAGGTGGTTGCAATGGGAATACCTCATTCCTATTAGAAGCATTGATACGAGGACCATGAGGCATGTTTCCAGCTACCTGTGGTAGCCGATGACCCTGTAAAAGAATATTAGTCTTAGTGTCATATAATGAGAGAACATAAATAGCTCACAGCAAGAAGCCTTACACTGGGTATGTTACTAACTTCGTTTGGAAGAGGAGGTTGCGTATATGCCACTACAGGTGATGGCGATGGTACTGATGGAGTGAGAGTGTGCAAGTGTTGTGTCCCTACTTCATGTTGGAGTGGGAAAGAAGGTTGAGGGAACATGAGAGGAGGTGGTCCAGCGGGCAGTGGAGGGAATGGATGTGGCTGAGATGGAGGTAGTGGGGGTTGTGATGGAGGAAGTGGGGGTGGTGGTGGGGGTGGAGGTGGCAATGGAGATAATGGAGGTGGAGGTGGCGCCGGTGATGGA
>NW_006239110.1:790101-808967 GCF_000226075.1 Solanum tuberosum
GGTGATGGAGGGGGAGAGGAAGGCAAAGGTGGGGTGGGTGGAGGAGAACAAGGAGGTAATGGTGGGGATCCCATAGGTAGAGGCGGCAAATCAGATAAATTATCTAAAGCTGATTCCAGGGTTCGATCTGAGCCAGACTGGTTCACATCATCTGCAAACAAAGGTCTTTCATCTTTTGGGTGACCAGAAACATCTTCCATTTCAAGCTCGCCATCCACATCCTCCAAGATACAATGACGCCTGTCACTAGGAGTGACCATATATCTTTCAGCATTATCACCTGTTGCAGGTGTATGCTCTATTGCTAATTCCTCAGCAGCTTCGTTTTGCAAATTACGAAGAACATCTTCTTCTTCCTCCTCCTCATCAAAAACGTGAGAAGATAAAAATCCAGGCAACTGAAATGTAGCATTGCTGAAAACACAAGTAGGAATAAAATATGTCAGGGTCTCAGAGATTAAAGTAAAACAGCAGCTATAACAATATTATGACTTCAATGACAGCAAAAGGGCAAAACATTGCTACCAATGCTACACAAACAAAATGCCACAGATTATTAGAAAATTATAAATGTGGAAAGCAGTTCTCATGGGATGGTAGGCAGAGGTTGTGGCAAAACGAATCAGTAACAAATTCTAAGAGAACAAAAGAAACTACGTCAACCGCAGTTGGTTACTATCTTGAACACTGTTCTTAAATTGGTTTAAGACCCAACAATAAGGTCTTACTCCTCCTGCATCTAGTCAATAACATTTCATAATATGAGCCACTCACTGAGATAAGCATTTGCACCAACAGGAAACAGAGCACAACAGTCATGTGGTGTGCACAGATCCAAAAACAAACACTTGAAAAAGGAGAAGGTTCAAAAGATACATCTCTGAGATTTGTACCCCGATGAAAAACAGGGATTCAGATTTCGGAAAACCCCTTAACACTTCCAAAAACAGAGGAAAATATATGCACACTGATTCCTTCTTACACAGATAAGCACACTGATTCCTGTCTCAAACATTCTCCTACCATTCAAATTGGGATCCGAAACAAGAATCAGATACCTTTTTATCAAAAAAGAAAAACAAGAATCATATACCTATTTCATGAATCAAAAATTAAATTGGAAGGCTCGAACAAATTAAAGAAGGATCATGGAGCAAATAGTTAAAATTATTTTATCAACTACCAACATATGTTCAGTGCTATTCTAACATATCCAAATATTTGCTGCAAATGTACTCTCAAGGACGGCACTCAACTAAGCCCGTTCAGAAAAGGTTTGAAGAATATGATCCACATGAGTTAGCCGGGAGAGCACATCATTCAAAAATGGGGAAAATAAGGGGAAAAGGTGGGTTCAAAGCTTTTTGACAATTCCTCTACAAGTGAACGCAAAAGGCCGATAAAGTTCCTGAGCATTAAAGAAAGAAATGAAAAGCAAAAGTCTAAGCATGCACTTTGCACCTCACTTTCAAAGCACATGCTTCTTCAAAGTTGTGTCTACAATCCTAAAAGATAGTGACCCCTAGCTCACATCTCTTTGTGACTTGACATTTAATAAGATGGGTCTTCAGCTTTAGAGCCAGTTCCTAACCATTCCAAGGAGAAGAGAATTACAAGTATACAGTCCTACACATGGGACAGGCCACTTCAAAGAGGTAGGAAATTGTCTTCATCCCCTGTCTGAAATTCATCAGTGATTTGTAGATTCACATCCAATACCGACATTAAAGTCCACACCAGCATCAACACAAAGAATTATACTGAATTCAGATCATGAATTACAGCACCACCGATAACAGCATAGGAAGTTACAGTGCTTTGTTTTTTTCTAAACAAACAATAAAACAAAGGGGCAGTATAATGCAGACGCCCATGAAAACGAAATGAAAGTTTCATAGCGACATTAATAAGATTCATAGACAAAAGTATTTCACAAGAACAAGGATGGAAGTAAGTTGCTAACCTGCCGTACTCATCAACAAGCATGCCTTCCATCTCTCTAATAGGATCATCAATAGCACGCTCAGCTCGAGATGGTCGTCTAAAGGACAAACCACCAGACGAATCATCATTCGACGTACCAATATCATCCATATGACGGCGAAGAAGAGAATCAGGATATATTTTCCTCTCAAGCCATAATCGCAATACCTACAAAGGAGATACAATCAACATCATGCAGGACTGCTTTTAAATGACCAACTGGTTCTAGTGTTTGCGCAATCACCTTGAGACATTGACGACGGTTTTCCCGGGCACCCACTCCTGGTGGAGCAGCAGCTCCCAAAAGACGAGGTAATGCCGCTTGAACAGCAGGAATATATGATGCTCCTGCAATGCCTGAACAAAAATACATGTAACAAGGCAGAAGATCAAATCTAATTCAAGTACCATATGTCACAATTTTACCAGATTTTAGCAAGTAAAAGGATTGAGAAAATAAAAAATAATACTTTTTAAACTCGATCCACAAAGGTAGTTGATTTAATTTTAACACAGAAAGCATCCACCGATCAAGAGCTTTGCACGAAAAAATACAAGGAGAAAATAAGGCAGTAGCACGGTATGGAATCAGTCCCTAGTCCCTGTTCTCAGAGCAAAGCGTGAAATAATTTAGTCATGATCTTACGATCTGAAAATCTCTTCATGCTATACATTAAGATCCATTTCATCAATCACCATATGTTATTACTCCCTCCATTTCAAAAAGAATGACCTCCTTTCCTTTTTATTTTTTTTATTTTTTTTGATAACCGAGAAATCCGTCTGTGACCCGCCCTTTGGACCAATCACAGTCTTCTAAACTCGGTGGATAATGGGCCCGCCCCTCTACCCTTCTCCACTTAAATATCGGACTTCGCTTTGCATGGTGTGGGGCTTGAACTTGCGACCTAAGCCACAAATCCTCCACCTTTTGCCACTTGAGCTAGGCCTTGGGGGCACCTCCTTTGCTTTTAGTTTGTTTCAAAAAGAATGACCTCTTTCCTTTTTTGGTAACATTTTACTATCAGTTTTCCACGTGGCATTTTTAAGATCATAAGATTAAAGGGCAATTTTGTACATTTGACATAACTTTAATTTAGAACCACACGATTCAAAAGTCTTCTTTATTTTCTTAAACTCCGTGTCAAGTCAAACTAGGCCACTCTTTTTGAAACGAAGGGAGTAATAAATTTCTACCTGCAAACCGGACTCCCACTGCCTCCATACTTGAGCAGATGGCTTAGATCCTTGTTTTCTATCTTCTTAGTTCAGAAAAAATTGCAAACCGAACTGCGAATAACATAGGACTTCTATTCTAGCAGGTAATATGCCTCACATGATTACAAAACCCATATTTATGGAAGGTAACCTGTAGATATTTTTTTATGCCTGTCAGTGTATATAAGTTAAAACACTTTGGTAAAAGAGGAACAATGTGTTGATTGAACCGGGCAATAGCTTCGGAATCGATAGCTCAGTGAGGTACACCACCCACGCTACTTCTAGTGATAGATAGAAAAGATGGGAGAGGAGCTGCCAGTGCAGGAGTGATATTGTAAGCAATGTGCAATCGCAAAATGTAATGTAGCTACTAAATTAGCCAGAATTCATCCTGGACACACAAACTGAATTTATGGAGAAGGAAATTGTAAAGTATCGGTACCTCATACTACAGCAAATACCCAAAAAACAAGAAAAAGATTTGGAAGAGACCAAAATCAGGGAAGATCTTGTCAACCTGTGCACTCCCGCTAAACTATACGTAGAAATGGACTCAGAGATGTCACTTAGTGAAGGGAGGTAGGTACAGAAGAAATCAACAAGAAAGTAAAGAGGAGATGAAAACAAAATTAAGAATCATAAATGTAGTGTGCTTTCACAAGAATCTTTACCTTTATGACTATGAGAGCACTGAGTTATAGAATCCACCAAAAAAAACAGGTCCACCCTGCGATGAAAGCTAGGTTCATTTTCCAACTTCCGGGTAAGAAGTTCAACGACCTGCATTAAAGAGGGCCCGAATGCTCAAGAAGAGACTACAGGAGGTGACAATAAATGTACTCATCACAAAAGTTGCTATATGCAGAGAGTTATCTATGATGATTATAAGTTAGGTTAAAATCTTAAGTCCTACCTTCTCATTCAACAGCAAACATTTCACACACCAACATTTAACTTAATATGCAAGATTCAAAACTCAGGTAAGTAATTCAACCTATTTAAAAAAGAACTTCGGATAAAACATTTGTCTAGACTAAACTGACTTGAATATATAGAAGAAAAGAATGGCTCTGCCAACTAAATCTTGTTAGCTTTCCAAGAAGGCCTAAAATATGAGAAGTATAGCAAGTTAGATTCTAGAAAAGTCTCTGAGCAGGCAAGTCAAAAGCAGTTGCACTAGTCGTTTTCTTGCTGCTCAGCCCTACCCTTCATTTATCTTTTAGCTTTGACAAAGACCAGGTACAAGATATCACCACAATCATTAACCATTTTAGCCAATGCAGAGAAGTCCTTTACTTTAACTGGTAAGTTATTTTAATCATTCAGATCGATATTACATAAATTTCTATGATAAATAAAACAAACTAAAATTTTCAAGTAAAGAAAGTTTGTCTTACCTCTGAAGCCAGCCTCTAACTCAGTTATTCTTGCTGTTAAGTCTTAGTTAAGCCATAGTTTATTAGGTTTGAAAGGAAATCACAACAGCATTGTTTCTCCTGGTTCATGACACTATCCATAATCTAACTCTTAAAACTTTGGTTAGAAAGAAGATTTTCGGGGATGAAGCCAAGCTCTAAAAAGCCATTTTGAAAAATTATTCCCAGTTATACAAGAATGATATCTAATAACAAAAACACACCCCAACATGTTTGTTTTTTTTTAGATAAAAAACCCGCCCAGAATGTCCAAGGAAATAATTAATAGAAGACACGCATCCCACATGAATCAACGACAATGCGAAAATGACCATAAGCTCTTACACCTTCATAAGGTCATCAGACTCCCACTAAGCACCTCACCTATTTTGGTCACTTAACCCTCACGCCAGCACTTTTACCTCAATTACCAACTGACACCTCATTTCATTAGATGAATTGCTAGGGAATTTATTTTTACTCCTAAAACTTTCATTTAAATGTCATACACTCTCATGTTTTCCGTCAATACTATACACATTGTCTGGGCTTAGCAGACACACCTATTAATGAGAAATGTCAAAACAGAACTTCTAAACACTCACACAGAAGCAAATGCTCAATCAATGACACCAACCATGTCTTGACACACCACCTGTGCACCCATTAACTCCATCAAATAAAAAGAACTAAAAAGGGGAAGGCAAACAGATGGAAAAAGTTGAACACAAACATATCATGAATCAACTTACATATCATATATCATGACCCCATGAGCACTCTCGATTCTTTTATCAGCACAATGTCACGCAAAGAGTTGAAGAACAGACAGATAAATGCTTTGCATAAAGAAATATTGATAGACCAGGTTGATACTTTCTCATGCAACGAGAATTTTAATAAGCAATATCACAGAACTTTTTATGAGTAGTCCATAATGACATTTAGAAATTACATGTACGAAACTTTTTGTCATGATAAAAGCTGTTGCATTATTTAGGCATCTACAAGTTTGTCCTTGTTGGTAATGAAAGAATGAAATCCGGGTATATACCAATACCTGTTACGGGTAAAAAGATGGAGAACGAAGGAAATAACTCTCCCAAAAAAAAAAAATTGTGGGGCATTACCTGGAATTATTTATTTACCGCAAGACTTACTACTTACTATCTCCATCTTCTAACCCGTAATAGGTATTGGTATATACCCGGATGGCGTTCATTCTTTCATTAGCAGTTGACAAAGTTGGAATTATTCTATCTAAAAAAATTCTACTGTCTTTTTGGTTTGAACTGGGTCATATTACAGCACATGAGAGAGACATACACAAGCTGGAAGCCTTTGGAAAGTTGATTAGGTCATCAAGAATATCTGGTTGATGAACCCTGCAGTTACTTTTTTTTTGGTGTTTATGGAATGAAAGGAACTGACGATGTTTTGATGGAATATCAACTCCAACCCACGCATCTAAATGCCTGTTCTGCTGGATTAAGTTAACCCCTGCAATTAGTACTGACCAATTTTTGGAATCTGTAAGCTCCCTAGTGATAGATTGACAAAATGTAAGGGGACTACCAAATACTTTTGTTCTTCTGCTTTGTAATTACACATCTTCTTGGTGCTTTATTTAAATGAAACACTATTATTCAACAAGTTCGTCACCCAATTTTTCATAATACCAAGGACCAACTGAGTTGATATTTTCCTAGTGGATATCAATGCCGAAAACAAATAAACACGGAAACCTTAAAAACTGTAGAAAAACATGTTATTATATCAGTAGCGGAAGGGAGAAAAGTGGTGCTTACCTCATTAGCAATGCCATACTTTGCACAATCAATTGCTAGACGGGTTGCACGTCCGATACTCTCTTTGGTCCGTGATAATGTTTCTATCATTCCTTCAAAAGCATCACGAGCAACAGCTGCCTCAGTGCCACCACTGAGTGAGCCCCCAGAGGCCCCCAGGCCTGAAATTACTCTCTTCTCCTCATTTTCTTCAGGCTCAGGTGGATTTATCGATGAAAACTGCCGAATCTCAGACGAAGGAGATGAGCGAGAAAATAGAACTTGTGTTTCAGGATGCAGCATGCCAGAGCTTAATGGTTGAGAACCAAGCGCTGGATGGGGGCTCCCTCCCTGTGGTTCAGCATAGGGGGCCACAGCAGCAAGGGTATTACCATGAATGCTCTGCAAGTGAGCTTGCCGCCTTTTAGCCTGGGCAGCTGCTATAAGATGCTTCATGGACATATCCTGGTCTAGAACTTTGGAATCTATCAAAGCATTAAGCTTCTCATCTCTCAAAGCTTCAAGCCTGCTTTTGCCAACAAAAATGGAACATCACATCAGAAGGAACTGGCAATAAGAGGTATCAAAGAAAAATCAAATATCAAATGTACCTTTCAAACCGTGTAGACATGCTTTCAACAGGATTACCAGGCACATGAGTGGGTTCAGTCATCGAGGAACTAGACTTTGGGGTTGTTTTTTTCCTTTCATTGGTAGAAACTATCTTACTTCTTTCATTAATAGGTTGATCACGAGGAGGATTTAAGTTATCAGCAGCAATAATATTGCCAGTATCAGATTCAGCTACCCATTTTTTATGATCACCCTGAGGTTTACCAGGTAGTTTAGCACCTTTTTGTGGCTCTGAGACTGGTTTGACAGTGAACCCAGGGGACTTTTTGGGCGATATAGTATCAGTTTGACCTTCCCTAGAAGTTGTTTTTGGAGTTCCAAATTTCCCAGGACTACATGAAACACTTGTATCAGTAGGTATACGCTTCTTCTCCACATTTTTCTGAGAAACACGCCCAGAGAGTTCTTTGTGTAGTCTGACAGATGGTGCATGCTCCTTGATAGAGCTATCATCAACCGTGCCCGAGTCTTTCACACTCGGTTGGTCATTACTAGCTGTTCCAATAGATAGGTCAGGCTTCTTCACCGAATTGGGGACGCGAGAAATAGCATCCCTCTTAATAGATCCTCCATGAATTGGAGTTTTGGGCTCTTCATTTTCATTATCCACACACAAACGGACAGCTCTCCGCTTAGTAGGAAGTTGAGGAACAGGAGAGGAGCTAGACATAGCCTCCATTGCCCGTCGATGGCGCTTTGATGGTGGGAGAATATCTTCTTCACCGCAATTATTTGAACCAATAGCACCTTCATGCAATTTCAGCGAAGTGTGATCCTCGGCTTTTCCCAGTGGTATTGATTTTTTAACCTCTGATTTCACCACTTTAGCCTCATCATAAATTTTGCTCGCCATAACAGCATCCATTGCCCCATCAGCACATTTGATCTTCTTAGAAGGATCTGCTATTTCATTGCGTCGCAACATCTGTCCAGGTTCAACTTTCAATTTCTTGCTAGACAACTGAAATTTGTTCTCCTCAATATGGCCGAGAGCAGCATCCACCGTCTCAGGTTTTCTATCGTCCTCTCTTTTTATCTTTTTCCTACCATCGGTACCTGACTTAACCTCTGGCACTAATTTTTTGGCACTTGCTTTTTTAACAGTTGGATCACTGGTAGTATCACTAATTCTTTGCATTTCATGTCCACCCCCAGCTTTCTTCTTCGCCAGCTTTGCTTTGTGTCCATTTGTCAGCTGCTTCCGACCACCATCAAGCTGCTTCACGTCATTAGATGATGTAGGAGGAGGAAAATCTGCATCAGGAAAATGACTCCTCTCAGCAGTTCTCAAGTTCTCCTTGTGGATCAATTGCTTATCACGCTCCTCGGGATCTCTGTTGTCCTCACTTGTGCTTTCTGGATTAGGCAATGAAGCCAACTCCTTTCCTGAATTAGAAATCCCACTGTGAATCGACCCCACCTTTAAAGATGAAATTGATGGAGGCAAATTACCCTCTGAATCATGTGAAACTATATCAGCAGTGTCATCTTTAATCATCGAGCAGCGCTCTAGCCCAGATCCCTCTACAAAGCTTTTGATATCTGTTTCTTGCTTAGACTTCTTATCCCCGTCCATTTGGTCCAACTCGGTAGCAGCAGACACCCTTTCAACAGAAGCTATTCCACAGCCTGGAGCTGTTTTATAAGCCTCATCTCCTGAAACACTGGAATCTTTCTGCTGTAACCCTTCAAATTCTTCACAGATTTGCCTCACTGCTTGGGCAAAATGTTTTACTGTTTTGCCCTGACATCGAGCTGACACTTTATTTTTAACATCGATGGTAAATGCCGTAATATCTGCTGGGGCGACAAATGCTCTGTTGACAGGGTAAAAAAAGGGGAAGGAAACATGTTTCAATGATGAACAAATTTCAGAAAAGGAATGACTCAGGCAGAATATATGGTTTTCCAGACAAGGATATTCAAATTGTAGTCTTCTTCATATTTGTTGCCAAATTCACATAACAATTCCTTAAATAAGTATATGAACACAAAATCATCATATCCAAACTTACTAATCAGGGATGTTGCCTGTCCAAAAAAGGATACAACTAGACTTAAATATTACAGCAATACCACAATTTGACTTTGCTTTAGGCTACTTGAATACGTTACTAAAAATGAATGCAATAAATGGAAAGATCATAAAGCACCCAGGATAATCAAAAATTAAATCAGCATCAGCCAGATCTACTACCAAATATGGAGAAAAAAACATGTAATCAGATTACTGAAAGAGAAAAAAAGATGATATGAATTATCATAATCCAGAAGTAATGACTAAGCAACCCTAAGACAAAAATAAACTTCACTAGTTCTGCTAGGAGAAGAATCTATGGCATTTTCAAAGGTAACAAACACAAAACCTCTCTAACAATGTATGCACATGTTGAATAAGCATTCAACCACGCCCCATCTTTCATATACCTCAACGAGTGTGATATTTGAAGGTCAACTTAAAAAAATGGTAGCAAAAGTAACTTGATCTGCAGTAGCATGAAAGATGTCCCAGTTTTTTATTTTGAATTAGACCGCATAATTTACAAAGCATCATTCTTATTTTATTAATGGAGAAAAAGGAATGATGCTTCAGAGTTCAAAAAAAATGTTGGCAGACCATTATATACCTGAAGATGGTAGCAAAGCATGCCTTTTTTCCATCTTTCAATGAAGTCAATCACAAAGGAACTTATAGTGTGAAAGCAAAAATAAAATCCTACAACACACTATTTATCTCCATGAACAAGCATGGGAAAACAGATGCAGGAAGCACTTACATTTCCTGTGTACCAAAGAACTGGACAAAATACTTTTTGGGATCAGGAGCTCGAGCCCAATCTTCTGGTTTGCTAATCTGGAAAAATTGAAGATTACATAAATAAAACCACAATATAAAGCGACGAGTGACAAGATGACGAGCACCGAGACAACAGCACCAGAACTGACAAAACAATCTCCGAATGTCCTGTACTACCAAAAAGGACAACCCCAAGATCTTACTGAGGGAGGAACAAAAAGCAACGAGTAACATGAGCACAATAAATAAACAAACGCTGCATTTAGAAGGTCTGGAACCAATAAACTAACAGTCAACATATCGTGGAAAAAAGAGGGATAGATATGCAAGTTCATGACAGAGTTTTTCTAACAAAATTCATAGTAGAAACAAAATCTCAGGAACGATAGCGGATAGGCGCAGTAGAAACGTATGAAATGACATCAACATGAACAAAGGGGAAAGCGACAAGCATTCACGGGTATTTAATAACCATGATAAGAGGTCCTAAACTTGGCAAAATTTAAGACAGACATACACTACTGATTCGTCCTCATCGTTTCAAATAGATCTCATCCAAACCTTCATAAACTGAAACATAATAGACAGCCAACAAGATCCATTATTTAGAGAAACCAATATATCTCCATAATATATGAACTCATATCCAGTTTTACTGTCTTCTCTGCAACAAAGAAAGAGTGAAACCTAATTCATAAGTCAACCACACCTGATTTCCAAGAGAAATCGGAATAAAATCTCAAAAGCTGAGTCATATATATCGCAACAATCATTCAACCCTCGAGACATATCAACTAAAAGAAACTTGATACTTTTTTCACAACAAAATTCACTCCACACAGTTCAAGAGCCATTTGACGAGATTATCATTAAGCTCAAGAAACAAAAAACAAGTGACAAACGAAAGATTAAGGGCTTACAGGGTTAAAAACATTCAGATTAAAGCAACATCCTTCACTACATTTAACTGAACACTCGTTCATGAACTTTGTTGTGATTACAGCAAAAAAGGTCTACAAATAACAAAGTACGTTGAGATGACAAACTGATCAGCATTGAATTTTTATTTACCTTAGCAGGCCAAGCAGGGAAGCCTTTAACCTTAGCAAGGACCAGATCACCCAGACTCAACTCGCTCATCGACTTCACTCCTTTAGCTCCACGTTTACGACCTGGAGCCATTCCTTGATTCTATCAAAACCCTAGATATACTACTCTCCCGCACAAGGGTCTCCTTTGCGTATGTTTACCTCCGATCACAAACAAAGCCGGAAATAGAGCACCTTATCTATACTTCAGGATATTAAGTTTCTATAACTATGCTTTCTTTGTCTTCAGAATTCGATTGAAAAGAGTGTTCCCAATTGATGTACCGAATGAAAAACCCTAGAACTCAGATGAAAGATACGTCGACTTCGCCGGCGGGGAATGGGCTGTTGACGGAGAGCGGGGCATCGGAATCGACGGAGTTGCTGCTCTCTACATTAGAATTTTGCATTTAGGGAGAAAAAGTGGGTTTGTGTGTGGCGGTGGATGATATAGAGAGAGAGAGAGAGAAACGACCGTAGTAATGGTATTGTACGTATATCGAAAGGGAGAGGCAAAAGGATAATAGCTGAAAGAAGAGAGGGTATAATGGGAAGCTCCTATTGCAACTATTGACATGTTATTAGCTTGGATCTTTGGGCTACTTGCGTCTTCATTGATCAAAACAAAGGTTATTGTCCAGATCTTAGTAGTACTACTTTTTCTTTACGTGTTCGTGTTCGTGTTCATTCTTACACATATATCTCTGAGATAAAAATAAAATGAAGGAGCAATAAACATGTTAAGTTCACGTTTAAAAAGTAAGAAAATAGATATATTAAATTGTTCAACAATCATATGAAATGGAGAATAAAACTTAAAACTCGTTAGAATACGATTAATAATTAATGTAAGATATTTAAATGGATATAATTGAATTTATCTTCTTACAAAGCATCGAATAAATGAACCGTGTGACTTTAGAAGAAGAGGCAATATATAATATTTTACCTGTACTTTACATTTTATTTTGAGAATTTCAACTTATATCAAAGCAGAAAAATTGGAGATGTTGATTAGATGATGATTGTTGCTGGATGAAATTTAGCAAGCTGTCAAAATCAGCACCGCCGATTCGAGTAAGAGTTGTGTTCAGTAGATAAATCTGAAGAAGGGGAATTGAATTCTATGAAATCGAATATCATGTTGATCCTTGCTAGCTAAGTGATAAAGACAATGAATGAGATTACAAAAGATATCACTTATTTAGTTAATTCATAGAATTGAAAATTTATTCAAATTAAATCTTAAGAATTTTAAATGATGAATAGTGTTTTGATACATTAACAAGGTAAATAAAAAAGGTAGGCGGAAGTATTAAATGGCGAAGAGAGGCGGTTCAACAGAAAAGGAATTAAAAACTCGTCAAGGATGACTTATTTATTGGCGGAACGAAAGGCTAAATAGTGAGAGTGATTACCTGAATCGATCTAGATTTCTAACATCTCGAAGAACAGATCAAGATAGATGACAGTACATTTTTTCTCTCTTTCTTACTCATACGGCGTACCAACGGAGTCGGTATAAAAAGAGCCCGAGAGAGAAGCAAAATTCATTTCAATATTAATCTAAAATATTTTTTATTTTATTTTTTTGATAATCCCAAAACATATAATGCTTATGTCCAACAATACTTGTCCACTATTGATTTTACATGCTTCTTAAGAAATTATAAATAAAAGGGTAATTTTACTATATCACCCTTTGAATATAATAAATACAATTTCTTGAAAAATGTAATAAGGAAATTACTACAATTAATGACAAGGGTAAATTAGGAATTAAGTGTAAAATTATCCATTGATTTCATAAAGTAGACAACTGTTGTTGAACATCCCAAAATAGTACTCCCTCTGTTCCTAATTACTTGTCCACTTTTGAATTGTCACACTTATTAAGAAAACAATAATTGATATAGTGAGTTTACCATTTTACCCCTATTAATTATGAAGTTGATGAATTAAAACCTTAAGATTTTCAAGAAGTTCTACACTTTTAAAGTAATAAATTGAGGGTATAATAGAAAATTATTTTTTGTCCTTTCTTGATTTGTCAAAATTGACAATTATTATTAGACGGAGGGAGTACTATATTAGAATAGCAAAAATGAAAGTAGAAAGTTGAAAGACTAAAAAGTCCTTCAAAAATTAATTAAACATTTTACCTTTACAATAATCAATTCTTTCAAAAGTCAATACATTAATTTTCTTAGTTAATCTCAAGAGCTTTTTTTTATAGAAATTAATAGTTTGTTTGATATTTTTGTTGAAAGACTAAAAGCACTTTATTCGATTAAAGAATACTTATTTTAGAAAAAAACAAGATGTTTGGCTAATCAATAAAACCGATTTTAAGCATAAGCAGGAGCAATTTTTATGTTGTTGGGAAGAAGTTACAAATTTCTGCTTCTTAAAAAAGCACAAGTAGAAGCAAAAGCAGAAAATTATTTATTGCAAGACCAAAATATTTCTGCCATATATACATATTCACCAATATATCTCCTATATTTATTTATTTTTGTGATGAGATTTTCATATGTACTAATTTAATTTTTGAAATGATTTTTAAATTTATTTTTCTTGATATTTTTAATTATAGTTAAATCATCATGTTAATATTATATCATATTTAATTTATTCTTTTACTCATCTATGTATAATATTGATTGAAAATTTGAATATGTACATTTTAATTTAATAAAAACAAAAATTTAATTAAAATTTTACGAAGAAGGGTCTAAAATGCCCCTTAAGTATTTGAGTTGGTACAAAATTACCCTTCATCCATCCATCGGCCCTAAAATACCCCTGACGTCCACCTTTCGGCCCTAAAATACCCTGACGTCCACCTTTCGGCTAAAAAATACCCTCGTTGTTAATCCTTTGACTCATATTTGCCCTTATTTTTAATAGCTCCCTTAAAGTAAAAATATTAAATATTTATTTATTATATTGCTTAATGTGATTGGTCCAAATTTAAACCCTTCTCAAATATATAATAAAAATGACATTTTAAAAAAATCATTTTTTCTACCAAACCACTTATGATTCATATTTTGACCTCATACACTTGAAAATAATATTGAAAACATAATTAATTTCATGATATCTTCCTATTGGCCTATTTAAAATCAACCCCAATTTATTATAATGTAACTCAACTCATAAATGGGGATCCAACTAAAATCCATACTTACCCCGACTGATTGTCCATCTAAAAAAATTATTATTTTCATTAATATAAAATTTTCTCTCAATTATCCAAATGTCTTGTTTATTTTCTCTTTTATTCCTTTTTTTAATCTCTTATTCGTAATTAGGATATCCGGGACTCAAACTTGAAATGAACTCACATATTTATATTCTTTTAATTAGTATTATTGTCATGATGGGATGAGGGTGGGGGATAAGAGAAATGATTATTTTTATTCTTTTATTCTTAATTTTGGGTACACACAAAAGAAAAATAATTATTTTATTGAACTAATTATTTCTATATGAATGCATCGTTATTTTCCTCCTTTTTTTCTCTCTTGTTTGTCATAAATTTAAAAAAAAATGGTGGACAAGATCCAAATAGATTTTTTTTTGAAAGAGATAGGAAGTGAAGGGCCGGAGAGGGAGGAGTGTAGAGAGTAGATGTCTAACCTTTTTATAATTTTAAGTTTACTATGAAATTCAAAATCAAGTCAATCATGTGAGCTTATATATTAAGCAATTTCAAATTATTTTAACGGAAAGGGCCTAAAAGCCCTTAAACTATGAGATTTGACACAATATTACCCTCCATCCACCTAATGAGTATGATCCGTTAGGCATAAGGGTATTTTTTAGCCGAAAGGTAGACGTCAGGGGTATTTTAGGGCTGATAGGTGGACGGAGGGTAATTTTGTACCAATTCAAATACTTGAGGGGCATTTTAGGCCCTTCTCCAAAAAATTTAATAGATATTTAAATTAATCTTAATATTAAAAGTGCATTTGATACTTGTCATTTTTCATAATTTGACTCTCAAAAGTACTTTTTTTTTAAAAAATTAGTCAAACACAATCTGTTTATCAAAAGTATTTTTCAAATAAATTTACCAAACACAAATTGCTTTTTTTCAAAAGCACTTTTCTAAAAAACTATTTTTAAAAAGTACTTCTAAAAATAAGTAGTTTCAGTAGTAATGTCAATCAGACTCTAAATTAGTCGATTCATAAATCACATTCACATGCAAGGAAGTAAAGAATTTAAAAATTCATGTTAAATGATTCACTATGATAAACCACATTCATATGCAACAAAGAATTATAATATTTAAATTATTTTGTTCGTAAAGCACATTTATATGCAGAGAGGTAAAGAACTTGAAAAACTACGTTGAATAATTCATTGATATAGATCATATTTATATGCAAAAATCAAATGTATTTGAATAATCATTTTTCAGGGCTATTTAAGAATGCTTGTACTGGCAATACAGTGAAAATTCATTAAGAATAAGTCAGATGACTAAAATAAATGCTATTTTCGTAAAATTATGATTTACTTTTTTCTTTTTTCTTATCTCTTATTCCAGACATACTCATGGTATTCACATATCTTAAAGTACAAATAAATGACTAAAAGTTGAAAATATGATTCTCTAAAATCTTTCACCAAGTTGGACGGAGACTAAAAAAGATATGTAATTTTCATAAGGTCAAAAAATTAAAGGTAAGTGCATCAACTTATTCCAATAAGTCAACATGTGTGTTTCAAACACTCCCACAGATATTAATGATATTACATTTGTAGACAATAAATATCGTGTCAAGAAGATAATAATCAAGGCCTAAAAAGATCGCAATAATTACAGTGTTTATCTCAAATCTAGTGAATGTTACACTCTCGCTAAATTCTCTAGTTTTTTTAATTTAAAAAAAGAAAGTAAATTCTAATCCCTTTGAGATTGAGCTTGAATTTGGTTTTACTTGTCCTTGAATTCTAGGTTTTAAAGTTTGGTCTTAAATCTTTGTTTTGATGAAGTTGATCTAGAACTGTGTTTGAATCCAAACGGTTGAGCTAAATTTGGATGAACATGAATTTAAGGGTTTTTGCGTTTGATCTTGAATCTTAAAGAACTTGATCTTGATTTGTACTTAAATTTAAGGACCGTTGAGCTTGATCTAAATTTGTATTTGAACTTGGTTGCTTCAATGCTTAAACTTATAGATGTAGCTTGTAGAAAAATCTACGTTGTTTGATCCACGAGCTCTTTCTGACTTCTTATTAGAATTCTGGTCTCCTTTTTATGAATTATGGATTCTCTATTTATAGTTGTGGTGAAGATATTATTTTCGACGAAGTTGACTTGGTGACATTCGATTGATCATGTCATTTGTGCACATGATTTTTTTTATTGATTTTCAATTTGACTAGGCATATTTTGTCATTTTGACACTGGGAAAAATTCTATTGACTTTCTTACTTGACTTAATTAACGTGCCACATCATTTGACACGTGTCATCAGTTCATTCCAAAAATAAATACTATAAATAGTTAACTCAATTACATTAGTTCATAATATTTATTTGGACTAATATATCTTGACTTTAACATAGTTTGAATCATTTGTTAATTTAAAATTCAATAATTTTTTTGCTATTCACAATATTGTCATGAGATCATTATTGTTTTGATGTTTCATTAAAAACTAATGTACTTTAAAATTTGAAAAAAGGCATAAGTATTTTTCAGACTATATCTCAAAATTTCAGCGACATACATAAACTTAACTAGGGTCTTATTATTCCCTAAACTATTTTATAATTAATACACTCTAAATGTTGACGCAGCATAGAGAGTGCACACTCTCTTGAAGCAAGTGAGTAGTGGAATTTTTTGACACATGACCTTTTTTAATTGGTCATTTTACAATAAGTTAGTACACATAATTATTGTCATTAAAACTTATATATATATATATTTAATTATTTTTATTTTTTTCTTTGTAAAATATTTATTTCCCTCCTCACACTAAATGTTTTATTTAATTAATTTCTTATCTTTTCACTTTTAATTTTATTTTTTAAAAAAGTGTCCTTTAATTTTAACATTTAATTTTTTTCATGTTTTATTTGATTTTTCTTCACTTATTTTGATATCTATATGTAATTAAATTTTTGAAATACAAAACATTTGGAATTAAATTATAAGGAGAAACAAGGAAATCAATTTTTTTAAAAAGAGAATAAATAATGAATGAAGGTAAAAAAAATTGGAAAAAAAAATAGAAATTTTAAATACAAGACAACTTTTTTTTAAAAAAAAGTTATATGTATTAACTTCAGAGATTTTTTTAAAATAAATTTAAATTAGAAAAATATCTACACATGGCGACACGTACAAACGTAGCCAACTTACCAGGTTTAATGCACCACGTCAGTACAAAAAGTGTATAAAAATGTATTGAAAATGAGTTTGAGCAGGGGGAGGGGTAATAGAATCATAGTTAAGTTAATTTGTATTGTTGGAATTTCAGTCACAGTTCAAGAAATACTTGTGCCTTATATCCTTGAAAAATTTAATGATCCCTATTGTTATTTATTAATTTTCAGTTTTTTGCTTAGTTCTAAAAATTGGATATACTTAACATAAAAAAAATTTGTGTTCAAATAAAAAAGTAGGGATAATGCATAAGTACCACCGCTCAACTATATCCGAAGTCTTAGCGACACATCTAAACTTAATTATGGTCTTATTACCTCTCTAAACTATTTTGAAATGGAAAAAATACACCATAAATACTAATATAGGATAGAGAGTGTGCACATTCTCTTGAAGGCAATTGAAGGTTACAAAAATAATTAACAATACAAATGTCAATTTTTAATTGGCATTACTTAATTAGTTAAGTCTAATTAAATAGACTCCTTCATCTTCTAATTATTAAAGATGTATTAGAATTAATGGGTGACTACTTGCTAACCATTGACGTCTTCTTCGGCATCTTCACTAGCATCTTCTCAGGCGTAGCATTCATATACTATAAACCTTCCCATCCTTATCCAAACCAATCCTTCATTCGAACTTTCTCGAAGATCCACTTCTACCACTCTTTTATCTCTTCTTTTTTCCAAAAAAAAAATTCATTTTTATGTTTGTCTTAAAATTTGACGTGTCTTTTTTCAGTTTTTTCTGACTTAAAGACATGGTAACTCCTAATTTTTCGATGCTTATTGAATAAGCGTTTAAGGAAAGTGGAGTTTTGGGAAAGATTGAGAAATTGTACAAGTAGCCCCCTCAACTATACGCGAAATCCCAACGACACACCTTAACTATACATGAGACCTATTACCCCCTGAATTATTTTAAAGTGTAATAAAAGCACCCTTTCGTGCTGAGGTGGCACATATAGTGTGTTCACTCTCTTAGAGGCATGTGAGATACGGAAAAAGATACTAAAATCTGATTAATATGGACACGTGTTTATTTTTAATTGGATATTTTATAATTAATTAGTTGAGATAGTTAATTAACTTTAAAACTTAAATTGATATTTTTTTAAATTAAATTTATTTTTTTCTTTATGAAATAGAGTCAAATCTTATCATTTTTCACAACATATTTAAATTGTCAGCGAATTCTTTTCAGTGTTTTTCATTAATTTGTATAGTATTGAGAGAATTTTTTTTCTTTTTCATTTTTTACTCAAATAAATTACTTGAAATTCGCTAATGAGAAAAAAATTGCATATTAGGAATTTAATTTAGGCAACATATAAAGAGCATAATTTAAATTAGAGTTTTTTTAAAAAAATTTATAAATAATTTAATTACCATCCCTTCCTCAATTATCCATGTCATACCCCTACCCCTACCCCTACAACCAGCCCTCACACACCCCGCCCACACCCCCACTCCTGCCCCCCGCTTCAATTCTCCAACAATATGACATTCCACCTCTACCCCAACCCCA
>NW_006239110.1:812643-815060 GCF_000226075.1 Solanum tuberosum
GGGGGGCTGTTTGGAGCCGTTTTGGGCCCCAGCCCAACGGCTAAAAGGGCCCAACGGCTCCTTAACGTTCACATTTTTTTAAAAAAATAAAAAATAAAAAAAAATAAAAATTTGACCGTTGAACCGGACCGGAACCGGTTCTTACCGGACCGGAACCGGTTCTTACCGAACCGGATCAACCGGATAAAAATCCAGGTTCCGTTTCGGTACCGGTTCCGGTACCCTTAAGACCGGTTCAACCGGTACCGGTCTTACCGGTACAGGAACCGGACCGGAACCGGACCGGACCGGACAAAAACCGGTCCGTTTGCCAGCCTTAGTTAACGGTGTGTTTATTACACTTAAAAATAATTCAGGAAGGTAATAGGACCCATGTATAGTTAAGATGTGTCGCTGAGATTTCGCGTATAGTTGAAGGGGATACTTGTGCATTTTCTCGGAAGGATTCGTTGACCGTTAGCGAGAACTAATACGAATATGATTTTAAGAACGATGAGTCAGAAACTAAGAATGAAGATGAATTTTCAGTTTCTCGGGCGTCTTCTCCTCACACATCAATTGGAGGAAAAATCCTAGCATTTCAACGTATATTCTCATTGTTTTTACTTCCCTTGAAAATCATATCTCATCAAAAATGTTTTAAGTTGAAGTGGAAAAGAACCACAAAAACGATTCAAGTTGCTGGTTTTGGAACTAATAAACCAACAATGTCAACAATTAATGAAAAAAAAAAAGATTTAAAAGGAAAGTAAGATTTAATGCTTAAAAAAAATGTTATGCGTGTGTAATACACTTTGGGGATACTCATTTGGTTATTTATGCCACGTCAACAACTAGGGTGACATTTATTTCATTATAACATAATTTAGGGGGTGGGGTGAGTAATAGGATTCTAGTTAAGTTTATGTGTGTCGCTGAAATTTCGGGTATAGTTCGAGAGGGTATTTGTGCGATATCCCAAAAAATACTAGTCAGATTTTATTTTTTTAATTTAGATATTAACGAATGATATATTATAATTAAATTATATGTAAATAAAAATATAAAGGATAATTTCAAAAACATTCCTTTTAGGTTTGACATAGTAACATCGACCTCCTTTCAAATTTGCAATATTACACTTATCTCCCCTATTTTAATTTTTTGTAACAAAACTTTTAATCTATTTATTATTAATATGAAGTGTTGTAATCTGACTAATTTTTCCTTCTAATATACTTTTTATTTAATTCAATTTTATAAATAAAAGATATTAAAATTCAAAGGAAATTCTCAACTGATAATCAGTCTTCATGAAAAGAAAGACAAAAAAACTATCAGCAAAATTAATAATTGCATCATCGTTCTATGATGCTAGGGAGATATCTTCCTCAATTATGAACCAATGCAAAATTATTATTGGTGCTAAGTTGTCTAAGTTCCTATGAGAAAAGAAAAAGAAAACAAACAAATAAATAAACATAGAAAGAATATCTTGCAAATGGTACATTTTAATGAGCTCTATCTCTTCATCAAACACATGAATGATCGATCGTATTACAATTTTTTGAGTGTGCTCCTCTTGACTACAACTAAGGAACGTGACTATTTATGCTAATAAGTATCTAGTTATGTGGAAGATGGACAAAACTTGTAATAAGATGAACAAAATCAGTACTCATTAGTTATTAGTTATCTTCAACGATTACCACTTATTATGGACGTAATTAAAAAAATTGCTGACAATCAAATTGGGGGTCTGCTCTTCTAAACAGTGAAAAAATTCATAATATTATTGTTATCTAATCCAGTGACAACGAAAAAGGTGTTAGGGGACGTTGGAAAGAAATCAATTCTTAAAAAATATTTGAAAAATCTTTAAAGGAAATATTGATAAAGTTAGTTAATTATTAGAAGAATTTATCACATTAGAAAAGGGAAAATTAGTCAAAATATAATTATTTATATTAAAAATAAATATTGTCCAAGAATAGTTACACAAAAATCAAAATAAGGAAAATTTATGTAATTTTGTAAACCACTGGGGAGATCAATGTAATAAAGCAAAATTTGAGTGGAGTTTTTCTTAAAATTATCACAAAGAATAAATATTCACTTGATATTGCACTACTATGCATATTATTCATGCCGGTAAAATTTAGGAGAGGTAGGGTTGTGTTTGGTAAAACATTTTTTACTTAAATGTTTTCCAAATCAATTCATTTTCCTCAAATTTAAGGAAAATGAGGAAAATGATTTCCCTTCAAAAATTAAGGAAAACATTTTCCAAAACTCCAGTTCATCCTTCTTCTTTTTTTACCCTACCCCGTACCCGATCCTCCCTATCCAAAAAATAAAAATATTTTTTTTAAAATTTTCTGATTTTTTAAATTTCAAATATTTTTTTACCCCTACCCCAAACCAGCCCCTAGCCCCCA
>NW_006239110.1:815480-844600 GCF_000226075.1 Solanum tuberosum
CCCAGGCCATCCCGTCAATTTTTTTTAAGAAAAATTAGTTTGAATCAAATTTTAATTTCTTTCATGTTTTATGACACCCCAACCCCTACCCCTAGCCACCACCCTACCCCGGCCACCCCATCAATTTTTTATCCTTTTTAAAAAAATTGTTTTTGAAGAATACTTCAAATTTTAAAAAATTACCTCCTACCCTAGCCACCCCCAACCACCACCCCCGTAAAAATAAATTAGATTTTTTTTGAAAAATAATTTAAATTTTTAAAATTTCATTTTTTACACCACCGGGTTAGAAATTATTTTTGTAAAGAGTATTTTCTAGTCTAAACCTAAAAATAAAATATATTTTCTAGAAAATATTTTTTCATTCACCAACCAAACATTAAGAAATATTTTCTACTCACCAACCAAACATGTTTAGAAATCTACTTGTTTTCTAAGAAAATATTTTCTAGAAAAACATTTTCCCTCGTACCAAACACACCCGTAGTTTTGTAATCAGGGGCGGACCTAGGTGGACCCAAGGAGGTTCACCCGAACCCCCTTGTTAAAAAATTACGTTGTATATATATAACGTCAAATTTTGATTTTATGCGTATATATATTAAAATGAACCCCTTAAAAACAAGGTACAAGCTTGGCTCAGCGGATAAGTGGTTTAACAAATGCTCCTAGGTCACGGTTTCGAATCCCATAGACAACATTTTATCCCTCCTAAATGCTTTGGAAAATGGAACTTCTTGGGCTTAGACTTTCTTCTTCTTTTTCATTTATTTTTTCTTTTGTTCCATTTTCTTCTTTTTAATTTGTTTTTCTTTAAATTTATTAGACATATTTTTTTTTATATATTTTTTTATTCTTTTTATATCTATTATTTATTTTGTTTCAACGTAACTCTTTTTTCATATACTAACTTAAATAACTCTTTTAAAAAATGATGAATTATATTTCACTAGAAATTGATGAGATAGAAATATCATTTATTTAAAAAAAAAGAAGGTAAATTAGATGTAATTGAATGAAGAAACTTAAATATCGTCAACATCCTTTCAAAAATATTAATTTATAGAATTTATGAAATTTCTTTAATATTTTAAATTCTATTTTAGAGAGATGGAAACTAAACATATTTGATTTATTCGTTATTTGTCTTTTTTACAAATTATGACTAACCTAGTAAATTGAACTATATGAACTAAAAAAATTGACGATGCTATTTATTTATCTTTTGAATATGCATTATAATATTAGTAACTCTATTCTTACACACTTTTAGAGAATCTTGACGATTTTCATAGTAATATGTGATTGAATCTAATTTAAAATTTTTAAAAAGTGAAAAATAAAGTAAAACATTACAAAATAAAAGTATAAAAAGCACAAGAAATTTTAACAATGCTCGATGGAGAATGATAAAAGTAGAAAGAAATGATTACTACGGTATGATAAAGTAAGTTAAATTTAGCATGATAAGGTAAATATCTTTCTTCCCCGTCTTGCTCCCTTTTTCATCATTTAATTTTCACGTGTTTTAGGAGTAAACTTATGTAATACAATCGATCCACTAAAATTCTTATGAATGTATCTTTGTCCTCAATATTTTAATTAGTTTAGCCTTTACTTTTATGAACCAATGAAATATTTATAAGTTTTGTACAAAGGGCATGCGAGGGACTACTACGCTCACCGCGCGCTTGCATTACCACCTGAACTTCTCCTTTATACTTTGAACCCCTGAGCAAAAATCCTGGGTCTGCTTGTAATTCAACTTCATGACTTTTTCTATACTTCTGAATACCATTTTGTAGTTACTTTTCAAAATATTCAATAAGATCTTTGAGCACTTTTTTGATTGTGTGCCTTTTCTTTATCGAGTTAACTAAGTAAAATCACCATTCATGATTTTTAAGAATGTAAACTTCTTTATTTAATTTTTATTTTGTTCTGAAAGCGCATCTATTAAAAATATTTTCATGTCGCTTTATTCTTCTTTTACTTATTAATACAAGTACATGTGTGATATATGTGTCCAAATACTAGTAATTTTAAAAGAAAAAAAAATGAAATTGTATTATCTAAATATTCTTTTTATTAATTTTAATATCGTATTTATAATAAAATATTATTAAAAAATTCCAAATTTATTTGAAAGGATGAAATCCTTCAAATAGTTACTAACATATACTAAGGTTAATGAAGTTTTTACTTTTTGTTGTCTTTTCAACAAGTCTTACTAATCAATTTTTTGCCCCCTTTTTAAAAAAAATTCATTTTTGATAGGGTTATTTTAAGACGAAGAGTCCTTACTACTAATGAGCTTATACAATTAGAAGATAAACAAATAGAAATCTTTCTAAATGTGAACCATTTGATAGACTAGAGTCAAGATATTTATAATTAATTTAAATCGTAAGTTAATTTCGATCATATTTTCCTTTTTTCGATTCATTTTGTTATGTTTTTCATTAGACTAAAAATAAAATATTGACCCAATAAAGTATAAGAAATAAATTTCTAAGAGGATGTGAGCTAGCCATATGATTTTTGACTAAAAAATAGTTAATTACGCTAAACACCAATATTAAATAAAAGTATTTATTAAAGCCTTTGATTAAAACAGTAATATATAATTGAAATATGTATTTTTTTTGAAATTTTGAAATAGAAAATGAACATAAATTAATAAAAAAAACATTATTAGAATTTTTACCTAGTTTGTAAAACACATATATTTATTGGGACTCTTATTCTTATATATAACTAACTAACATTCATACTCACACAGTTGTTAAAGAATTAGTCATGTAAAATTATTATCTTATTTGTTTGAAAATATTAAGTCTAATTTTTTAAAGTAACATTGTAGCCGTGATTTTGCTTCATCTGCAGTGTATCTTAAAATTAAAAAAATGTGAAATCAAAGATAGTAAGAACTTGCCATATTTATATTTATAATATCAAATAAATAAATACATTACACATGTCTTCATATACATTCTTATCATTAAAAACATTAGTTAATTACATAAACTTTTTTTCTTAATTTATAACTTAATCATAATAAATTAGTATGATTTAGCATAAATGTTAAATGCGGATGAATTTTCATGTTAGGATATAAAAATTGGAAACATGATGACACCTATCTTAACCCCAATCGATAGGTAAGTCAACCCAATCACAATCACAAATCGAAGAATCAAACACGCAGAAGTAATATTTAAAATTAATATAAATCATAACATAATCATTTTTCTCATAAAACTCATAAGAAGTATGCAAAATCCATACAAACTCTTCCCAGAAGTAGGCGTCACTAGTACACAAGTTTAGAATCTGAATAAAATTATATAAAGCTCTAAAGTGTAACTTCTTGTATCCTCGGACTAAAATTTGATCGTCTGACATATGTACGAAATGTGTGACAATCAGTAGAATTTTTTTGTAACACTCGGACATCGAATGCGCCTTAAATGATATGTGATGCGAGGAATGCTATTAATGAGGATTTATGTATCATTAGAATAAAGATTATTTTCTCCTAATAATCTTTTTGGGGGTCATTTAAGAACTAGTGAATTTGGTCGCGCTTTGCGCGATTATAATTTGTTTTACTTATTTTATAAAATAGTCGTTTTCTAATATTTCAATCATAAATTAATATTTAAGAGATTGATTTTTATATTAAAAAAAATTCTTTGAGAAAAGATGGTCTAAGCACACAAGTTTATCAACTCTTTAATTTTAAGAACGTTGATTTTAAAAAGGATTTGTGGTTGCGTACCGATCCTTGTATCTGCCAAACATTATGAGAGTAAAGTTCATGTCAAAGACATTTTGCAATACTTAAAATTTCAAAAACTAAAATAAAAGGTCAAATCAAAACATAATTTCACAAGTAAAAAAAATAAAAATACATCAGCAAAATAATAGTGAAAACCTACGGAAAAAAGTGTCAAAATCATATTATATTAAAGACTTTTATATAATCAAATTATAATGAAAAATCAAACAAAATTTTCACATAAAATCATGATTTATAATCTTACACATGTATTTCATTTTTCAACTATGACATTACGACATCATTCCTGCAAAAATTAACATTAATGTTCAAGATTTACAACAATTATCTTAAAGGATATGTGCAAGACAATATTTCATAACGTATAATTTAAAATATAATTTAACATATATTTTATTAAAACATATAATTTAAAATATAATTTAACATATTTTTATTAAAATATAATTTCTTTTTTTAATTAGTTTGAGGCAAAAAAAATATTAATATTGTCACTACAACTATGTATACTTAATATTTTAACATATCATTTAGCAAGAAATATTCTTTTTTTGATAAAAATAACAAATAATACTAATAAAGAAAAATATATAAGTGATGAAACTTTGACCTTGTTCATCCTTAACAAAATTGTGTTGTCATTATCATTAAAGAACTATGAAGATTTTTTCCTTTGAAATTATTTTGATAAAGTTTCGTTTTAAAATCATCAAAGAACTTTCTTTTTTTCTATCTGTATTTTTTTAATTTTTCAATGAAGCATCATCAATAATTTATCCAAAAAAATTCTTATACGTCTCTAGTACTAAAATAAAATTAAAATATTATTAATTTTAATGAGTTTTTACTTCTGTATGATATGATTCATATATAATCGAGGATATGAAGACAACCACTTAATAGAGGAAACATGATGTTAATTTTAATTTTCTTCATGTTTCACTCGCAATGTTTACGTCCTAAGTATAATCGGATAAAATAAATTTTTATCGCCGACAACTTCTTTAAATAAATATTTTTTTGCCAATTAGCTCAATTTCATATTTTTAATTATAAATATTATAAATATAATTTTTTTTGTATTTATAAATTTAGATAATCTACCCTTTACATTCTTTTTTTTTTTGTACTTTTGGATTTTCTCATTTTTATTATTAAGAAATTAGAAAATGTAAAATAAATAAACAAAAAAATAAGTAAGGAAAAAGAAGGAAATGTAAAAAATGAAAAAGAGAAAAAGCCACCAATTAAAAAGTTTTGATAGGTAAGCAGAAAAGAAATTAAAAGTAGTTTTATTTTTTTACTTTTTTGGCCCTCTAATTTTTCTCTTTTTCATTTCTTTTGTCCTCCATTGACAGGTAAGCAAAAAAAAAGTATGCAACTCCTTTTATTTTTTTCTTTTTTATTTTCTTATCTTTTGCCCTTCTCCTCCTAACTTGTCATTAAGATAAACTCTCCATTTTCTTCTTCTACTAATTTTGCTTTATCATAAATTGTGAATACATCTATAAAATATAATACCTTATATGTGATTGCATTCACAAATTTACGTAGTTTACATTCTATATATCTCATATAATTAAATACATAAAGTTATGCAGTTTACATTCGAACATCTTCATTTCACTTTTCTAAAGTGTCATCCACATTTTTGAAATAATAAAGAGAAGAGAAATTTTAAACAAAAAAGACAAGATAATACAAATTAAAACGTTTTGACATACTATGCAAGAAAAAAGATTTTTTTTAAAATTTGATTTTATAATAATTTTGGATATAAATTGAAACATATTTTCTCATATAATTAAATATACGGATTTATGCAATTTATATTTGGAATATCTCTCACCTTTTTGTGTAGTCGCATTTTTTTTTGTTTTTATAGGATCCCAATTTTGAATCATAAATTGTTGCTTATAGAACCTGAAAAGCAATAAAATATATGTTAGTGTATGTTTGTGAAATCAATACAAATAATAACATAAAAGTATGAACAAACGAAGCATAAAAAAGACATGAGAACTGAGAAGGAAATTGCAGTAGGAAAAAATATATATGTTTAATAAGAAAAATGAAACTTGAAAAAGGGAGAAGATGAAAGTAATGCAAAAGTAAAGTAAAAATAAGCTTTCAGCAAATGAGGTAGTTTTTATGGATTTGGAATAATATTAAATGTGTAAATAAATGGTAAGAAATTTAATTTGAATATGACTTTTAATATGGCAACGTTTGTGGAAGACGTTTTTAAACAGCAGTAATAAAAACGACACTTACATTAATCTGTCATATTTAATATATTTTTGTAATTTATAATTTTTTAAAATTAAAAATTGGAAAGAAAATCCAAAAATTTGAGAAAATAGATAAATTCATTTCCTGATCAATGAGACATGCCACATCAGCGGACTTATGATCCTCCTTTATATAAATATATAGATAATTAAAGTATTTAATGTAGGATGGATCTAGCATATTATTTTATTATATTAAAGGGGTTATATTTATCTAAAAAGTGGGTTCCTCTGCTAATAAAGAAGCTAGGTGTCCCCATTGTTTTCATTATTAATTCACAATGCTCTTGGGATTAGATTAAAGACAAGCAAAATTTAGGCTTAAAGTTATAATTTAATGGAATTAAGCATTCTCCCTTTGAGGAAGAACAACGGTCTCTGCCATTACCCTTTCCACTTATTTTGTTTTTTTAATCATGTGGATCTTTATTAAATAAGGGGGTAAAGTTAATTCATTACAAAGTCTTTATAGATAAAAAAAAGTATCTTCTACAAGAAGTCAACGGAGATTTTTATGATTTTATCTTAGAAAGTTAATTCTTAAATCTCTTCTTAGTTATGTATCGTGTTATACATATGTCTCGGGGAGTTATAATTGATGAATTTTGAAATTTGGAAACGCGATTTAATACATGGTAACTCCAAAACTAGAAGTCTTTAATTAATTGTCGGAATTGGGGTGAATTATTGAACTTGAAGTCAAGATGAACCCATGAGACTACAGTTAGCTACGAAGCACCAGTGGTATGTAAGTCTTGACCCCTTGTTCTATGAACTAATGAGAGCATTTTAAGTGTTTTGGTAACTAACTCATGGGATGTTCTTCATGAGAGCATTTTGTGTTTGTCTTCTTGGTTAACTGCTTATTTAGCCGCTTTATACATATGATTGTAGAATGAAAGGCAAAATCAGCACACCATGACATTGGAGCAAGACTAGAGATATGTGAAGCTAAAACATCTTGTACTGTTAAAACACAAGAGTCACTTGTTTTTTCGATAATAGTCTACATGGGTTATTTGATATACCAATACGAATAAAACTTTCATGTTAAGCTTTAATCACATGACTACATGTTTATCAAATATGTATACATCTATACCTTCTTCCCATTTGAACTTTATTCTTAACTATCTGTCAGTATTTACAATATTAGTATAGTATTACTCCTTGGAGTCGAGTATCCATAATCTTTTTCTTCATCGTAAGTCTTTATTTAAAATCCCTAGAAGTCACAGGGTATATACAATGGCGGATCCAAGATTTTTGCTCAGGGATTCAAAGTATAAAGGAGAAGTTCAGGTGGTAATGCAAGGGCGCGGTGAGCGTAGTAGTCCCTCGCATGCTCTTTGTACAAGAACCATAGATATTTCATTGGTTCATAAAAGTAAAGACTAAACTAATCAAAATATTGAGGACAAAGATACATTCATAAGAATTTTAGTGGATCGACTGTATTACATAAGTTAACTCCTAAAACACGTGAAAATTAAATGATGAAAAAGGGAGCACGACGGGGAAGAAATATATTTACCTTATCATGCTAAATTTAAATTACTTTATCATACCTTATTAAGCATTTATTTCTACTTTTATCATGGTCCATCGAGCTTTTTAAAAATTTTTTATCATGCTCCATCGAGCATTCTTAAAATTTCTTGTACTTTTTATACTTTTATTTTGTAATGTCTTACTTTAATTTTCACTTTTTAAAAATTTTAAATTAGCATCCATTCAATCACATATTACTATGAAAATCGTCAAGATTCTCTAGAAGTGTGTAAGATTAGAGTTACTATTATTATAATGTATATTCCGAAGATAAATAAATAACATTGTCAATTATTTTAGTTCTTATAGTTCAATTTACTAGGTTAGTCATAATTTGTAAAAAAGACAAATAACGAATAAATCAAATATGGTTAGTTTCCATCTCTCTAAAATAGAATTAAAAATATTAAAGAAATTTCATAAATTCTATAAATTAATTTTTTTGAAAGGATGTTGACGATATTTAAGTTTCTTCATTCAATTACATCTAATTTACCTTTTTTTTTTAAAAATAAATGATATTTCTATCTCATCAATTTCTAGTGAAATATAATTCATCATTTTTTAAAAGAGTTATTTAAGTTAGTATATGAAAAAAGAGTTACGTTGAAACAAAATAAATAATAGATATAAAAAGAATAAAAAATAAAAATAAAAAGAATGTGTCTAATAAATTTAAAAGAAAAACAAATTAAAAAGAAGAAATGGAACAAAAGAAAAAATAATGAAAAAAGAAGAAGAAAGTCTAAGCCCAAGAAGTTCCATTTTCCAAAGCATTTAAAGGAGGGATAAAATATTGTCCATGGGATTCAAATCCGTGACCTAGGAGCATTTGTTAAATCACTTATCCGCTGAGCCAAGCCTGTACCTTGTTTTTAGGGGGTTCATTTTAATATATATACGCATAAAATCAAAATTTGACGTTATATATACAATGTAATTTTTTAACGAGTCGGGTGAACCCCTAGGGTCCACCTAGATCCGCCCCTGGGTATATATGTCACGTGTAATGAGAAAAAATAGCCATAATATAGTTACACTAGGATGTTTGATCATATAGGCATCATAGTTACAAGATAAAACAAGAGCCATCACTTGAATATCTAAATATCATGTTAAAGAGAAATGTGTAATACGTGAAAGATAGATGTATATGGCTTGTGAGATCCAAAAACTCCTTAATTGTTATATGAGAGATATAGTTCATAATATACAAATAAATCCCACTCTATAGCGTTGGGTGGATATATATAGGTTCATATCATGCGACGCTAGTATGTGCGTAGTACTACCCTTTGTGGCGCATAACTAGTTAGCTAGAATGTCATGCACTGGTTACCTTAACTAAAGACCAAGTTATGGAACATATGGCCTTCATGAAATATATGACCCTCATAGTGATCCCCTAGGGAGGCGTAGCATGGTTCTCCCTAACGAAAGATCAAGATATGGAACATATGGTCTTTAGGAAATACATGACCCTCATAGGAGCCCCTAGGTAGGCGTACCATACATTAGATCGTGATGTATATAATTATAAGAAATACACAGATTTAGTGACTTGGGCAACATATGCTATACATTTAACATAGACCGCCTTTACTTGGCCATCTTATGATCATCTGTATAAGATATAGGCATTGGACATCACCTAGGAGAGTTTCTAGGTGTCTAATAATAAAGAATAACTTTTGGGACACATAGGAAAGTTAAAAAATGTGAAGCTAACAAGGTTATTCGTGAGATGTAGCTCAAACTAGAGTTTATGATAATCCTTGTCCATGGTTGCTCATCTTTAATACTTTAAGTATGATATGATAATAAGACTAGTAAATTGTAATGACTCTCTATGTCATTTTCTCCGTTTTTGGTATTTTAAGCGTTTAGATCTCTTATATAGCAACCCCAACTCATTTATGACTTGCTGGGATGGATAGTTTAGTCACTGGTCGTTTGTTTGGTTTTTATGAAAGTTTTCCTATTTTGGAGCTTTTGAAGTTTGAACGGTTGACTTCAGTAATAACTTCAGGTAAACGACCTTAGAATGCAATTCTGATGGTTCCATGAACCCGGAACGTCAATTTTAGTCTAGATGAATTCTTTGTTCGGGTGGCAAAGCTTCCGAACTCATTTCGAGCAACCTCTTGGCTTATGGTAAAAAATGAGCCTTAGGTGTGGGACCCACTTTTTATCTAGACGACCTCCGATAGAAGTTTTGAATCTCTGTTGAGTTTGGAATGTCAAAATTGGTGGGGTAGCATAGTTTATTTGTGTGCATGGGTTCCAAACAAATTCTAAGCCCCCGTCAGGGCATTTTACCAACTCCAAGTTGAGTTGGTGCACCTAACTTTGTTCTTCGTGTCCGTGCGCTTAGAGCCGCGTTCACAAAGAACATTAATTTTAGTCTTCACAATCGCTGACTTGACATCACGATCATGTAAAGAAGTTCGATCGTGGTAGGGACCCAACCTCTGAGTAATTATGTGACAGTTATATTAGTTTCAACAATATTAACCTTCGTTTCTCTAACACCCTAAAGGCTCCTAGTTAAAACCAAAAAGTTGCACAATTTAGAAAATTCAGAATCTGTAGAATTTTGGAATTTAAGGACATAGTTTACGGGTCGAAAAAAGGAGAATGACTCATGGAAACCATTCGTAGTTGGGACTTCAGAAATAGGAAAATGGGTCTGAGATTTATAAGCGAGGTTTATGACTCATAAACCTTTTTATGGGTCATAGACTAGGGTCGCATATCAATCTTCGAAAACTCTATTTCAGCTTATTTCTACGATCAACCAAGATGGGTCGTAAAGGTAAGTATGAGTCGTAGTTAGGTCTTGCAGTTCGAAAGTTCAAATACTTAGGACTTTCCTCTGAGTTCTATGAATAGTGTTCTACGGTCTGTAGTTGAAACCATAGACCGTAGATGCCCCTCGTAGATGACCTCCAACAATTTTTAATGAGGGTCATTTTGGTCTTTTTCCAATCTTTTAATCCATATACTACATCATTTTTGACTATTCTAAGTGGGATTAAGTGATTCCTAGTGACCCTAACCTCTTATCCATTCATAACTCTCCCAAATTAGATTTCTTTCCTTAAGTCTCCTCTCAAGCAATAGCTAGGTTCCCATATTCAAGTCTCCATTGAAGGAATTCAAGCTAGAGTTTTTCAATCCATGTATGTGGGATTTAATCAATGGGTATCCATTCACCCACTGAGTCCCTAAGTAAACCTCAGATTTTAAAGTTTATGATTTCTACAAACCTAGTTAATGAATTTCAGTTTTTCTTCATGATTAGCCTTCAATTACATGATTTAAATTATAATTCCATGTTTTCAATGGTATTTTCATGAACCCACAACATACAAGTGTTTTTATGATTCAGAACTGTGCTATTTCAGATGCATGTAAGTTATCACATTATCATGATTTAGATGCTTTCAGATAGAGTATTCTTCAGATTATTTTTAGTTATGATTTATGAGCTACTCAGTATTTTTCAGTTATTAGTAAGGTACAATATTATCAGATTATTACTGTTTCTAGCTTATAAATGCATGTTTCCATGTGAGCTATACTTAGCATCGAGTGGCTTTAGGGATGAATGATTCTAGTCAGCGTCCGTGAACCTTTGGAAGCAATTCCTAGACCTTGGAACTACGTGCCACCATAATATTAGTCTTTACAGACATTAGCTTAGTGGATCCACATTAGCTCAGCTCAGGTCCTTTACCTTGGCAATAATTGGGCATCCTTTTTTTCGGTGTGGGTGCAGTACACTGAACTTCATGTAGTATCTCACATGGTTTATGTCAGTTTTAGTATCTCCCACAGTCAATCTATTAGTATTGCATGATTAGGTATTCAGAGATTTCAGTTCAGGTTATTCAATTTTCTTGTTATTTACTTGATCATTGCATCAACATATTTTATAGATTCAATATGTTTAGACATCATGTTTATGATGCATATTCCTCATATTTAGTACATTCAATGTATCGACCGCATACTTTCTTCCTATATTATTTGATAATATAGGTTCTGACTTCATTATCTAGCTTGCAGTTAGTACAAATCCAATGAATATTGCAACAATTTTGGTGAGTCCTTATTATCCGAGGATGACCCTTTATCTTTGATTTCAACATTTTATTTTTATTTTCAGACAATTAGAGTTAGCGAGGGGTTTGTCCTAGCAACTCGTATTAGTAGAGACTTTTCAGACATTTAGTTAGACTCCGCTCATGTGTACTTAGATATTTGTCTATTTCAGTTTTTTTTAAATATGCATATTTAAGTTATCTTCAGCTTTCCAATTGTCGATTTTGTATATCTTAGTGTCATTCCATACCATGATTTTAGCTTGTGGTCACTTGTGACTTTAAGCATTGTGTCGTGTCTCGGGGTAGTCTTGGAGCGTGATAATTTCTCACTCATTTACTCTCCTCTACGGATATCTAGAGCTCAAATTTGAAGGGAACTCAGTGGGCATTATTGTGAACTGCTGGGGGATTGTGTTGGGACGTTGCTAGGATCGTTGTTCTTGCATTTAACTCATAAGTTTCCTTCAATATTTCCCTTTTTAAATCCTTTAAGTGTTAATTCTTTAACCTTTGGTGCATGGGCTATTTTGAGGCATATTTAATCTTGGATTTTGTGCCCATTTTTTGGGTACAAGTTTCTTGATCTTGTTGGGACCCATTAACAAAGTCAATTTTGGGATTCATTGCACAGGTCCCACAATGCCATTTTGGACTTGATTTTGTTTATTGCAATTTGGGTGTTGTATTAAAATCGAGATCACTATTTTGATAGTGTGGCATCATTCAGAGGTAGCTCAAAAGATAAAAACATTGATTTAGAGGTTTAGAGCTTGCGTGTTTTGCTCTGAGGTAGGCTACGACTTGATATCTTTTGATCTTGCTTGTTGATTGTCCTAACATGATAATTTGCTAAGTGTTGGGTTGGTATTTATCATGATTCTTTGTTTTTATTATTATTGAATTGATTTGGCCTTGCTTTGATTGTAGTGAGAATTATTGGATTGATCATGAGTAGTTCAATGTTATATTTTTTCCTATGAGTTGTGAACAAGCTAGAATAACCTTATTATCGATATTATTGACCCTTAGCCTAGGTTGGCGGGTATTTACCTTTGATGTTTGTTTCTGTGTCCTATGGGTCTAGATTTGGGAATGAATTGGGTTAGATATCCTTTGAGCTAGGTTGTGACCTTTGGACAACCTTATTAGTATGTGGGACTAACTAACTGTGGTGAGATGACTACTTAAACTCGTTGAGAGATAGTTGACTTGAGGTGCGATTCCGCGAGGGGATAATTATTGTTATTATAATTTGATGTAAGATTTTAGATATGCTAAGGTTTTGTATAACTGATCTGATGTAAGGTTATGTGAGATGCTAGGTTTTTATGCAGTCATTGCGATGTAAGATTTCGGGATTGACTTGGATTTTGAGGATTTTCGATGTAAGTTTCTGAGAAGGACTAGATGTTTCAACGTAATATTCCAGATATGTTAGGTTCTATCAAGGATTTATAATGTTAGATTCTAGGAAGGACTTGGCGTTCCGATGTACGATTCTGGGTGGTTAGGTTTTGATAAGACTTTTCATCTTTTGATGTAAGATTCCGAGAAGTAATAGTTGTTCCAACGTAAGATTCTTAGAGAGGCTAGGTTACATGATATTATCCTGACATAAAATTTTGGAAAGGTGTTGGGGTGTGTGATGAGTCCACAATTTGGACTTATTTAGGGCTATATTTTGACAAAATTAATGTCCTAAAATGCATATTTTGTCTCCATATCTGATGAAAATCCTTAAGTTTAAGGTATTTGGAGTTTGAGGCAAAGCATGGACACTACTTGGCAAGAAGGAACAAGTCGACTGAAAAAATGAAGAAATGAAGGCCTGAAGATCGCCGAGCCCAGTTGGCGAGTCGCCGATCGGCTTGGAGATCACCTTTTGTTCCGGTGCGCTGAGCCCTGAAGGAAAAGGTCAAGTTGGCGATGAAATGGAGCAGTCGGCGTGTCACCGAACAGTTCTGCGAAGCAGTACCATATAGCCTAACGACTCAAAACGGGAAGAGGCTAAAGGCTAAAGGCTAAAGCAGGAAGGCGATGAAATCAACCAAACGGCGGATCACCGAATGTATCGACGATTCCGACTAACTTCGCCGAAGGGTCCTTCGCAACACATTTTCAAAAATTATAAATGCTTGTTTAAATTTCTAGCTTAGTATCATATCACTATTATTCTTAGAACTTTTTACAGTTTCTTAAAGAGTTTAAGTTTTAGAGGGTTTTGGAGACTTTATTCTAAGACCTTGAAGATTCAAAGGGTTTCAACTCCAAGAAATTGGACTTGGGTCTCGAAGATTCTTCACTCTTGACGTTTAAGACTTAATCCTTTATACCCAGTTGATGGAAACTGATATTGGTATAAATTTTTATCTCTTTTACATGTCTAGCTAAAACCCCAATGTGATTTTGTGAATATGGGTTAGATTATCTGTTGGGTCTTGCTTGTTGATGGTTTATTTGTTGTTTAAATGTGATTTCATTTAGTAGTTGTGTATGAACTTAATGGAGTTGTAGTTGCCAATACGACTTAGTGTTTTCGGTTTGCTCGAGAGAGAGGTCGTAAAACTAAGACTACTAAATTGATAGCCGGTGGTATTGGGTCGACATGGGTTCAGCTCGAGAGAGTGAATCCTAGTTCTTCTCCCACACATTCAGCTCGAGAGAGTGAATGGGCTAAGGCGGAGGTTGTGCTTAAAGCGGTAACTCGGTGTTTGAGAGAAACTGAGTCGATTCGGAGTAAGTTGCTCGAGAGAGAATTTACCCCCACTATAGTCTAGCCTAGTCAGAAATACTCAACAATTTACTATTAAAAGAATGTACCCGACAATTTAATTTATCCCGTAAACCTATCACATCCTAAGAATCCCGTCTCTCTATCTAGTTTTCATATATTTTCGTTGTTTGTAGTTGTTAATTAATACAAAACCCCTCATTGATAATTGACGCTTGCGTCACCCCCTTTAGATTTATTATGTTTATATTCGATAATGTCTACAACTATGACTAATTAGAACTAAATTTTATTTTTCTATTAATTCTCAAAACCACTCCCTTGGGACTCGACCCCAACCCTTGGTTGGGTTACTTTACTATTGTACGATCGTAGACACTCGAATTGGAAGTTGTCTCTTGATTACGCAAACATCAGTGTGTTGTTGAGTTGTGTCGTGTAGTGTAGCTCTTATGTGTACCCTTTGGGTTTATAGAGGTTCGACCGAGTTATTAAGTATTTGATTGCCACTACTTGCC
The DNA here is from genome assembly GCF_000226075.1 of Solanum tuberosum. NCBI lineage: Eukaryota > Viridiplantae > Streptophyta > Magnoliopsida > Solanales > Solanaceae > Solanum > Solanum tuberosum. The sequence continues at coordinate 830,483 of NW_006239110.1, forward strand.
TTTGTATGTGCCTTCTAGGCTTTTGAAGGTCCAGTTAGGTTTAGATAACTGTATTGGTTTCATTGTTTACCTTAGCAACCTTACTTCGATTCATGTCTAGTTATGCATTTACAATTGCCTTACTACCCCATTAATTCTTATTTTGTTATGTTACTACAATCACGAGCTCAGTCGGCCTATGATGCCTATAGAGTACTCGTTATTTTTCTGCTCATACTACACTCTACATCTTTTTCCCTAATGCAGATTTGAGTGCTAGTTGACCCTGTTGATCCTCCCGCTTCTGCAACTGGTCTTTTGGAGAGTAAGGGTCAGCTTATTAGCATCCGTGGTTGACTCGTCTCCTTTTGTATATTTATGACTAGTCTTTTGTATGTCGAGGCATTCGGTATATTTCTTGTATATGTATGTCTAGTCTGTATATGATCTTTGTAGTAGTTTTGCACTGGCATCCACCATGTTTCAGGATGAATCTTGTAATTTTGTCCCCATTCGAGGGTTGTATATGTGTTACTTCTTATTTTAGCATCTTCTTCTTTAAATTGTCTTATTATTTTTCTGTCTACTTCTTCTACTCCCAGGCCCGTTATCGTTGGTTTAAGGCTGAGGTTTAAATCACCTACTGGTAGGATTTAGTATATTCTGTCATGACCCCAATTTTAAGGTTGTGACAAGTTGGTATCGAGTCTCAGGTTCACCAGTGTTATTGGTGCAAGGCTAATGTCTAGTAGAGTCATGTGGATTGGTGCATAGACGTTTGTAACTTATCTTCTGGAGGATATAAAATATCTTTAGAAATATTCTTTTTTTTTATTCCATATTGTGCGCTCTTAGTTATGTTGGTTTATGTAATTCTCATTTGTTTCACTCTTTTAGAGATGGTGAGCACAAGAGGTGCCGTAGTTGGGGACAATGCTCTTGAGACGGTAGGTAGATCCCAAGCTAGGGGTAGAGCTAGAGGTTGATCCTGAGGTCGTGCATGAGCTGCAACATCAACTCACAATCGAGATAGATATGTGACCCCTAATTTAGTTATTGAGCCACAATAGGCGTCTATGCCTTAATAGCCGATGGGGCTGAGACCAGCCCAACGGCCACCCCAACCTATAGTTGAATCAGGACTTAAGAAGACCATTACTAATTGTTAGCGTTTCTAGGTGGTATATATCATATCTCTGTTGGTCTAGAAGCGCAACCTGGCATTGTGACTCATTAGGTAGAGGTAACAGTTGAGGCCGCCATGACAATAGATGAGCAAAAGATGTTGTGAAGATTATTGAGATTGGCTCCTCCGAGGTTTTCAGGGGCTACATTAGAGGATGCTCATGATTTCTTGACTAGTTTTCATGAGAGACTTTACACACTAAGTTTGGTTGAGTCTAGAGGGGCTGATTATACTACATATCAGTTAGACGGACTATCCAGACAATAGTGGCGTATATTTGTGGAGTGTAGACTAGTTGGATCCCTACCATTAACTTGGATGCAGTTCTTTGAGGCTTTCTTAGCCAAGTTTATACCTTGTAGCATCAAGGACAAATTGAGAAATTAGTTCACTAGACTAGAGCAGGGTTCCATGTTGGTATTGAAGTACGAGACCTATTTCTATGAGGTCTTTAGGAATGCTACTACGATCCTACCTACAGAAGAGGAGAGAGTTTGATGCTTTGTTTGAGGCTTAAGACTTCTACTTCGGATTGCTACAAAGTCCTTGGCATCGACGAGTAGATTTTTTCTGGATGTAGTTGACCATGCTCGTACTATGAAAGATATCCATCTTGAGTCCCGTGAGGGTAGTGATAAGAGGGTATTCTTTTAGGATAGCTACAGTGGATTTGAATCTCGTGATAGGATCTTTTTAAGTAGAGGTCAACATGCTTATCAGCCCAAAGGGAATTCTAGATGAGTAGTTTAGGCCTTGCTTTAGACGTCAAGAAATAAAGGCTAGGGAAAATCAGATAGTCTTTCACGTAAACCTTGAGGTGATCGAGGTTGTTTTGATTGCGTCGTGTTTGGGCATTATGCTAGAGATTTCCCCAAGCGCAGGGTTGTACCTCCTTGAGTAGAGGCAATTCTCAGGTCCATATGTGTGGTCCTTAGAGTGCTCGAGGAGGTGTGTAGGCAGGTAGTGCAGGTGGTAGAGCTGGAGCTCAATGCACGTATGGATGGGTCAATTCTATGCATTACCTTCTAGGCCGGAGGCTGAGGCTGAGGCCTCAAATTCAGTTATTGCAGGTGTGATCTATTTTTTCATCAGCTGGTCTTTTTTTTATTTGATCCAGGCTCTACATATACATATGTGTCTATTTATTTTGCTTCTAGGTTGGAGTTGCTTTCTGAACCTTTGTTAGTGTAGTTGCGTGTGTCAACTCTTGTAGGTGATTCTTTAGTAGTATATCAGGGTGTAGAGCCCATGTTGTTACAATCCGAGAGTGTGACACTTGGGCTTACTTTATTTTGTTTGATATGTTGGATTTTGATGTTATTTTGGGAATTGACAGGTTATCCCCCTATCATGTGATTTTGAATTGCTATGCAAGACTATTACCTTAGTCATGCCTAGTATTCCCCCATTTGTGTGGCAAGATTCTAGCAGCCGTAGACCAATTGAGATTATCTCTCATATTCGGGATCAGAGATTAGTATCCAACAGTTTCTTAGCTTATTTGGCTTATGTTCGTGATGTTAGTAGGGATGGCCTTACAATTAATTTTGTCCCTATTGTACGAGAGTTTGTAGTTGTCTTTCCTGCCAACCTACTTGGCCTTCAAAATATTTATTTTGCTATTGATCTGGAGCCGGGCACTCAATTCACCCTACCGTATGAGACCTTTTGAGTTTAAAGAGCTCAATATTTAGCTTTAGAGTTTTTTTGGTAAGGGCTTCACAAGACCGAGTGTCTCATTTTGGGGTGCTCCCATTTTGTTTGTAAAAAAGAAGTATGGTTCTATGCATTTTTATATTTATTACAAGTAGCTGAATAGGGTGACACTGAAGAATAAGTATACTATGCCTTGTATCGATAACTTATTTGATCAGCTTTAGGGTGCCACATTGTTTTCTATGACCTACTTTAGATTTGGTTATCATTAATTGCGGATTGGGGCAGTGAGCATCCCTAAGAAACCTTTTAGGACTCGTTATGGCCATTATGAGTTCTTAGTGATGTCTTTGGGTTGACCGATATCCCAACGACATTCATGGACTTAATGATGTAGTTTTTCAGGACTTATATAGACTCCTTCATTATTGTGTTCATTGATAACATTCTTATATACTCAAGGAGGGGGAGGGAAGAGCACGAGCAACATCTTAGGATTGTTCTCTAGACTTTGAGAGATCAGTGGATTTACACCAAGTTCTCAAAGTTTTAGTTTTGGCTTGAGTCTGTAATGTTCTTGGGTCATGTGGTATCCAAATATGAGATTATGGTAGACCCAATGAAGATTAAGGCAGTTTGTGATTGATCTAGGCACACCTCAGTGTCAGAGATTCAGAGTTTCATTGGGTTGGTAGACTATTAAAGATAGTTTGTCGTGGGCTTCTCTTCTATAGGAGTGTCATTGACTAGGCTGACTAGTCTGGATGTTCCTTTTGAGTGGTTAAATGAGTGAGAGGTGAGATTTCAGAAGCTCAAGGAGTTGCTTTGCCATAACTCTTATTATGACTATTCCAATTGAGGGTGAATGGCTTACAATGTATTGTGACAAATTCAACGTTAGTTGCAGTTGTATTTTGATAGAGAAGGGTCGTATTATGGAATATGCATAGAGGTAGCTTAAGGTGTATAAGTGCAACTACCCTACTCATGATTTGAGTTAGTGGTAGTAGTTTTCGTGCTTAAGATTTGGAGGCACTACCTATACAGAGTTCATTGTGAGATCTTCACAGATCACCCGAGTCTTCAGTATATTTTGAGCCAAAAGGACCTCAATTTGAGGTAGTGTATGTGGATTGAGATCTTGAAGGACTATAATCTCTCTATTCTATACCATTTGGGTAAGGCAAATGTGGTGGCAGATGCCTTGAGCTAGAAGGCAGTGAGTACGGGGAGTCTAGTCTTTCTTTCAATTTCGAAGAGACTTTTGGTATTGTTATCCAGCCCTTAGCCAACAGCTTGGTTCGACTTGATATCTTTGATCCCAATTGAGTTTTAACTAGTATTGGAGATCACTCTACCCTATTGGAGTAGATTCGTGGTTGACAGTTCAAGGATGAGGGTCTAGTGGCTATTCGTGATTGAGTTTTAAGTAGTGATGATGGTGAGGCACCTCATTTATTGAGTGTGTGTTGAGATTTTACGACCGTATTTGTGTTCCTAGAGTTAGAGATTTGATTCAGATTGTACTTTAGGAGGCTCTCAACTCCAAATATTCTGTTTACTCGAGCATGACCAAGATGTATAGAGATTTAAGGTAAGATTATTGGTGGAGCAGTATAAATAGGGACATAGCATACTATGTGGTTCGTTGTCTATGTTGTCAGTAGGTGAAGGTCAAGTACTTGTGGCTTGGTAGTGAGTTTCAAGGATTACCCATTCCCGAGTGAAAGTAGGAGTGGATCACTATGGACTTCATTGTGGGGTTATCGTGGACTTCTCAAGGTATTATTAGTATATGGATCATCATAGACCGATTGACTAAGTCTACTCATTTCTTGCCTACTTAGTCTTTCTTCAGTATCGATTGGTTGGATCGTATCTACATTCTTGAGATGGTTAGTCTTTATTGGGTGCTAATTTCCATTATCTCAGATAAAGACTCTCAGTTCACTTCTAGCTTCTTGAGGGTATTCTAGGAGGAGTTGGGTACTCGGGTCGATCTTAGCATTATATCTCACCTGTAGATCGGTGGATAGTCAGAGCAGACTATTCAGGCTTTAGAGCATTGCTTCAAGCCTCTGTGTTGGATTTTGAAGGTCAATGCAATAAGATATTAGCTTTGGTAGTATTTGTTTATAATAATAGCTACCATTGGAGTATTTAGATGACCCTATTCTAGGCATTGTATGGTAGGCATTATCGATCTCCAATTTTGTTGGTTTGAGGCTTTGGATCCTAGGCCTCGTGGTTCAAACTTGCTTCAGGATGCTTTGGATCGAGTTTGTGTTATTCAAGACAGGCTACGGGAAGGTAAGGGTAGGTAGACGAGCTATGCTGATCGTAGGCATCATCCCTTGTGGTTTGATGTTGGTGATCTTGTATTCCTATGAGTGTTTCCCTTGAAGGTCATGATGAGATTCAGAAGGCGGGGCAAGCTTTACTCCAGATATATTGAACCTCTTGAGATTCTTAAAGCGGTTGGAGATGTTGTTTATGAGTTGGTTTTCCACCTGCCTATTTGGTTGTTCATCCAGTTTCTATGTGATATGTTCTTGACGAGTCCTATGTGCTTTGGTATGACTCAGTCTAGTTGGATGACTGTTTGACCTTTGAGGATGAGCCAATTTTTGTTTTGGTTAGGATGTCAAGAGGCTATGCTCAAGTGATATTCATGTGGTTAAGGTCTAGTGGAGATACCATCCAATCGAGAAGACTACTTGGGATCCCTAGCATGACTTGCGAGCCCAATATCCCCACTTGTTCGAGCCTTTAGGTACTTATTCACTGCCTACTTTCAAGGACAAAATTCCTTTTAGTAGTGAATGTCCTAATGACCTTCTATGCCATTTTTTCTATTTTCAATATTTTTTGGTACTTACAGCTTTCCTATAGTGTCCTCACATCATTATGACTTGCTGGGACAAATAGTTAGGTCATAGGGTCATTCATTTGCTTTTTTATGCAAGATTTTTTTTTTGAGCTTTTGAAGTTTGAATGGTTGAATTCGGTCAAACCTTTGGGTAAATGACTTCAGAAGGCAATTCTAAAGTAACCGTTAGCTCTGGACCATCAATTTAAGTCCAGATGAACTGTTTGTTTAGGTCTCGAGGCTTGTGGACTCATTTTGAACAACCTTGTGGCTTATGGTAAAAAAATGAAGCCTTGGATATAGGACCCACTTTCTGTCGAGATGGCCTCTAATGGAAGTTTCAACATCTCCATTGAGCTTTGAATGCCAAAATTGGCATGGTAGCATAGTTTGTTTGTGTGCATGAGGTTTTGAATGAATCCCAAACCCCCGACGGGGTATTTTTCCAACTTTAAGTTGAGCTGGTCCATCCCTTGCTGGTGCACCCAATTTTTTTCTTTGCGTCTGCACGCTCGAAGCCACATTTATGAAGGACATTGATTTTGGTCTTTGTAATCACTTGATTGGCATCATGATCACGTAGAACAATTTATTTGGTTTTCGCTTTCATGTGTTTTGACCCATACGATCGCAATGAAAGGTCAATGGACCCAACCCATGTTTGACCATTGTGACCACGATCCTATGGGTCCTGCGATCTCTATGTGTAAGTATGTAGTTGTACAAGTTCAAACTATTTCATCCTTCATTTGTCACTTATTTCCTCACCTCCAGTATATTGAAAGCTCAAATTTGAAAGGAATTTAATGGTATTGTTAGGAATTGCTGGGGGATTCTATTGGGACATGCTAGGATTGTGGTTCTTGCATTTAATCCATAAGTTTCCTTCGATCTCTCCCTTTTTGATTATTTAAGGGGTCATAATATGTATACAATTTTATAAATTGTTCAAAATAAAAATAATTAGAAAACCACATACACATTTGCCTTTTTAATTGGTAAATGTTAAACAACTCACATTTCAAATATTGTATTGATTTCTATTGGAATTATTTAGTAACAAACAACTCTCTCTAAATGATTTGTAAGCTAATTTATTTAAATAAATTTACTAGTACAAATATAAAACATAAAATCAAGAAAATAATCAAAATGATTAAAATAATTTGAGGGATATTTTTGTCTTTACATACGTTAATCCCAAGGTATTAAATCATATGTATTACTAATAACAAAATGGAAGGTCTTAGTAACACATCTTATAATACCATGTAGGGTGTATAACTAATCCATGGATTAGTTATACACCCTACATGGTATTAAAATATATATTACTAATACCTTCCCTTTGGAGGTATAATAATACATAGGATTTAATACCATGAGATAAGTTTATGTAAAGACAAAAATATCCCTCAAATCATTTTAATCATTTTGTTTTTTTCTTCTTGATTTTATGTTCTATATTTGTACTAGTAAATTTATTTAAATAAATTAGCTTACAAATCATTTAGAGAGAGTTGTTTGTTACTAAATAATTCCAATAGAAATCAATACAATATTTGAAATGTGAGTTGTTTAACATTTACCAATTAAAAAGGCAAATGTGTATGTGGTTTTCTAATTATTTTTATTTTGAACAATTTATAAAATTGTATACATATTAAAACTATAAATTGCAATTTTTATGTGTAGATGTAGATGGATTACTCAATTTTACTATTATTTACCATCTTTTTAGTTTTAGAAGTAGATGGTTTATCTTTTTTAAATTGAAAATTGTAGCAACCGGGAAATCTAGTAAGACCAAGCTAGAGTCTAATGGAAACTAATAGGTGAAACTAGAGCCTCATGTGTAAGCTTTTGAGTTTGATGTTTGGTTTTAGGATGTATATTGACTTCCCGAGCTTAGTTTGAGGTTTCTAGGGGTTAAACGTCAAGGTACGACCCCCCAATGACCAACCAAGGGACCTTGGGGAGGACCGTAAAGTCTAACCCCAAGGCTGCCTAAGATCACAAAAACTGCCAAAATGAGTGACCTACGGATGGCCAATCACGGCCAGTAGATTGGTTGACGCCCTGTAGGTCATGGGGCGTGGTTCAAGGCCTGGTTGAGGAGCTGCAGGTCCAAAACATAGACCTGCAGCACGCCCAGTAGATCAATTGACGGACCGTAGGTCCAAGGGGGCGTGGATTGCACCTGCAATTTGCCCAAAGTCGGCCAATAGGTGGGTTAGTTTAGGTAATTCGTTTTTAGTTTGTTTTAAGTAGGGGTTGCTTAATATGGGTTTATTTCATATATATAAAGTATTTTAAGGTATTAAACACTTCATTAACTCATTATAACCCAAGACCCCAAATCAAAACCCAACTACTTTCCCCTCCAAAAATCTTCTCTCTAGAAACTCCATTGAAGACCAAGAGAAGGGATCAAGCTAGGGCGTGGAAATGGAGGTTTCTTCACATGAATTTGATGGGATTCTAAGTCTAAGGTGTGGGAGTTCTTCATCCTTGGGAAGCTATCACCCAAGGAGCCCTTTCAAAAGCTTTTAACTCAATCCTAGAAAACCCAATTAGCTAAGGTTTCAACTCAACCCCATGGATTCCTTTCAAAGTTGTTCTTAAAGGTTGAATTATGTTTGTTATTGATGATACTACTGATTTTAGATGTTTTTAACTTGAATTCCAAAGAATCCATGAGTTTTCCCCAACCCTAGCTATGCTTCTTCCTTACATTATGTGATGGTTTTGCAAGATGTTCCAATTGGTTGAATGTGAGTTAATTATGATGTAATTGCATGATCTAAGTATGAATCTACATGTATAATTGATTATCCTAAGATCCTATGATGAAATTGACATAGTCTAGGGTTGTGTCATGAAAGAGGCAAATTGAGGGTTTAAATGTGATCCTCCAAGAATGATGAATTTCTTCATGTAATACCTTAGATTAGATCACCTAGACATGAATTGATTTAGAGTAAAGCTTCTAAACATGAATTGACTTGATTATGACTTATATGATGGATCATGGTTGTGTAGTGTTGAGATTGAGGTTATATGTTTCCTATATGACTATGATTGAGTAAGGATGAAGCATGTGGCTAGTTTACCTTAAGAATTAGGTTTACATAATGACCATGTGAAGTAATGCTTGAGAGTAAAACTTGTAACATGAAGATGACTTCTAAGGCCTTAAGGTTAATAGCTAATATGAATGAGCTATGAATGTTGATGCTTTGAGAAGGAGGCTATTATGCAAGTTAAATTGTATATGGTGCTATTGTGGAAGGACTTCACCCACATGACCTACAATATGAGTATATGAGCTTATACATGTAATGAATAAACTACTTGAGTTATGAATATATACATGTCTACTACAATGAATGTTAGATGTGTTGATTTACATGGTCTATGATCCTTGAATGCAATATATGTGAATTATGCATGAATGTGATATTATGTAAATGCTTATGAACACTTTGAGAGGGAAGTGTCTATGATGATAATGTTGTTGATTGTGTCATTGCAAGGACAATTACACACACACACTCCATGCATAAATATGATTATGATGTATCAATTGTGTTAATTGAAAATATAGTTCTCATATGCACCTTTTACACAATTATTATGCATGAAATGTACATGACCATGATGATACCATTGTGTTGATTGAAAGTCCATTCTGATGAGAACACATGATCTTGTTGTGAAAGTTATACTCACATACTAATGTTGATTCTAAAGTTGAAAGTACATTCTCACCTTTAATGAATCTATGAGCTATTTTGATGAATTGTATTGAACGAAGGGCAAAGTATTCCTTCACACATGTAAATACAATTCAAAGACTAATAATGTATAATTTGGGAAATAGTGCTTAGCACCGAGTGGATATGGACAATGAGTAAAAGGCCCCTCCGCTAATGCAATAGGGCGGGTCATCCAAGTGATACTCATGAGATGGAAGCCCCTCCGCTAATGCAATAGGGCGGGTTTCTAGAAGCAATCTCCCTATCCCATAACTATGTGCCCACATAGGTCTTTAGCTAGTGGATCCACCTTATAGTTATATAATTAGTTCTACCTTAGGCAAGTAGGACACCTTTTTCAGTGTGGGGTTATACGACACCAGATTCCATGTAGCTCACATGGTCTATGTCGGTTATGGAAACTTTTCTCTATATAATAATGATAATGAATGAGACACGAACTATACTATGACTTCTTAGTGAGTTTTACTTAGTAGGAGTGGGGGTATGAGACTTCACTTCCACATTGCACAAGTAGACTTCGTACGATGTCATGGGATAGTTCCTTTATATTATGATGAGATTTGAATGCATGCATGTATATTGAATGGATAGTTGTTATGAATGACTTCCGTTATAATTCAAGTAATGTACATGACTATTTCTCTATTTGTGACTATTGATTATAATGAGGTCTCCAGATGAAGTGCATGACTAAGGTAGCTTCAAATGAGTACTTAGTAGGGTTGGTATTATGGGATGCTAACCCCACATTGCACAAGTGTTTCTTAGGGGTTACTAAGGTAATGACTTTACTATGAAAAGGGTATAAATGTGATTTTGGGTTGTGTTGTACATTCGAAATGCATGTTAGTTACCATACATTGCACAAGTGTTTCTTAGGGGTTGCTTATGTGATGATTTCTTCATGATGAGATGATCTTGGTATTTGACTTTGTATTACTTTATGATTGGAGGCTATGTATTGTGAAGATTGGAATTTGTATTATGTTGATGTTGGAGACTACACTTGTTATTATAATGATATCTCTCATGTTATAATGAAATGTATGTGAGTTGCCTTATTGGTTGCTCCAACAATTTCAAAGATGATGTTAAAAAATGGCATATAACATGATTTCAAATGAAATGTCCCCTTTTATGCATGTTTTAATGGTTTTGTGCATGGCTTCCATACTTAGTACTGTTTGTGCTAACCCATCTTTCTACATTTTCTATAAGTGTAGGCGTTGGAGATATTGGATTCCATCCTCGTGGCTAGGTTCATATGAGATCAAGAAGAAGAAGAATGGTGAGTCCTCATTGTATTTGAGGGCTCGACCACATGTCCTTTATTGTCTTTCTTTTATGTTTTCGACTTTTGGTTGTAAGGGCCGTGTCCCTAAGATTTGTATTTCAAGAGTTTTATTCCAAGTATAATAGATGGTTTGAGACATAGTGTCATAGATTCTCCTTCTTTTTATAAGATACTTCGATTGTAAAGAAAAGTTTTAAATTCCTCACTATTTTCCTATGCTTTCATGTTCATGTATGCTATGAGGCTTGTATGTGACCCTTTCGGGGTCAATTACGCCGTGTTACTTCTAGGGGGTAACCCCGGGTCGTGACAAAAATTGACATTTTGTGAGTGATCAATTTATTAAATCTGACAATTATTTATCCTCAAATAATTCAAGTGAAAAAATAACAAACATAATCCCTGCACTACTAATCTCTACATTACTAATCCCTGTGTTACTAATCCATGCGTTATTAATCTTTGTACCAAACAACCCCCAAATGTTAATTCTTAAACCTTTGGTGCATGGGATATTTCAAGGCATGATTAAGTTTGAATTATGCCCATTTTTAGGGCACAAGTTCCTTTAGCTCATTGGGACCCATTGACTTTGTTAATTTTGATATTTCTTACACGGGTTCGTCAATGCCATTTTACACTCAACTTTAGACCCGATTTCATTTGTTGCAATTTGGGTGTCAAAATGATTGTATTGACAGTGTGTTCAATATTTTGATATTGTGGCATCATTCAGAGGTCGATCGAAAGAGAAAACACCAGCTTAAATGTTTGGAGCGCACACATTTTTTTTCAAGATAAGCTACGACTTACTATCGTTATACTTTGTTTGTTGATTGTCCTAGCATGATAAATTGCTATTGTGTTGGGTTGGTATTAAAAATGATTCCTTATTTTTATTGTTGTTGAATTGATTTGGCCTTCCTTGATTGTATTGAGAATTATTGGGTTGATCATGAGTAGTTTGTTGTTATATTTTTTCCCCTAAGTTGTGAATAGGCTGCTAGAATGACCTTAGTATTGATGTTATTGAGACTTAGACTAGGTTGGCGGGTATTTTCCTTAGATTTTGGTTTCTATGGTCCAATAGGGCTAGATTTAGGAATGTAACACCTCAGATTTAAGAAAAGTCTAGAAAGGGATCTAGTGGGAAACTCATAAGCCAAGACTGGATCATGGAACCCTCCACGAATCCCCTGACGGGCCGTGAAGGGGACCATTGTTCGTGAGGTGGCTCGTGGAAAGTTCCCCACGACCAGATGAGTAGGCGTCCCTCCCACGAGGGCTAAGACGGCCCGTTGAGAGGTTGACGGGCCGTCAGCTGGTTCGTTGAGTGGTCGTTAGAAGGGGGATTTTCCCCTTTGCCATTGGTCAAGGACCATGACGGCCATAACGACCCATGGTGCCTTTGACGAGCCATCAAGGCTGCTGTGGCAGTGGCACAATGAAGCCCTAAATCGAGGGCCTTCTCACGACCCAAGTCCACGACTCGTGGTGCCTTAGACGGACCGTGGGGGCCACCTTGAAGCAGGTCACGTCAGTTTTAAGTCAGGGTCTTTTGGGACTTTTCCTTATTATTCTATCCTAATACTATGCCATTTTCCCTAACCTAGAAGTCATATATAAGTGTTTTTAACCCCAAATTTCCCCAATTGAAATCATTCTCTCAAATTCCTAAAAGATTAACAAGTCTTCCTCTCAAAATATTTCTCTCTCTAGAAATCTCGAAGAAGAAGGGATCAACCTAGGGTTTCAAGTCAAGCCTCGAATTCCTTCGGTGAATGCAAGCTTTTGGCATTGATCTATGATAGTTTTCATCCATGGAGTTTCCAAATTCTCCAATTTACAAAGTTAGAATTCCCCAATTGATTTAGGGTCTTCTTCCATGTCATGGGTTCTTTTCAATATTGATTTACTTAATTGATTTATGTAATTAATAGATATAATTTCATGATTTTATGCTGAATTCTCATGAGCCCATTTCTAACCCATGTTTTCTATGTATTGAATATTGAAAGTGGGTTTTGAAATATGAAAGGTGAATTATGGAATTTCACATGTTCTTATGAAATTGATGAGATATGATGTAGATTGCTTTGAGAGTAAAATCATATATGTTGTCATTGTAGTTAATTATTGTGAAGGGGTTGCTCACATAACTACCTCATACATGAATGTGAAATGTTTTCTCACAGGAAGGATTCTAAGGTTGAAAGGTCTTCTCACCTAAAATAAATCAAAGATAAGGAGATATTCTAATGAAACCTAGTTTGGATTGGTTACTTCATTGTACATTTCTATGGATGACATATGGCTTAGCTTGGATTGGCAATATGATATGCCATTCCACGGATAATAAAGACAAGTTAAGAGAATGATTTAGCATTGAGGTATGATAGTTTTCATTCATGGAGCCCTTTCCTCCATAAAGTTCCTAAATTCTCCAATTTACAAAGTTAGAAATCCCCAATTGAGTTTGGGTATTCTTCCATGTCATGGGTTCTTTTAAATATTGATTTACTTGATTGTTTTATGATCTATAAGCATGAATTGAGATAATTACATGATTTTATGATGAATTCCAATGAACCCATGTTTTCTAGATATTGAGGATTGAAAGTGGGTTTTTAACTATGAAAGGTGGATATGAAATTGATAAGATATGATGTAGATTACTTTGAGAGTAAAAGCATATCTGTTGTCATTGAAGTTAATTGTTGTTAAAGGGTTGCTCACATAACTACCTCATGTATGAATGTGAAAGGTTTTCTCACATAAAGGATTCTAAGGTTGAAAGGCCTTCTCACCTATAATGAATCAAAGTTAAGGATCTCTTCTAATGAAACCTAGCTTGGATTGGTTACCTAATTGTACCTTTCCATGGATGACATATGACTTAGCTTGTATTGGTAATATGACTGATATACCGTGAGTTTACGGTATTTCTAATACATTTCACTTACAAGTTGTGTGTGTCTAGGGCCTTGATGTATTGGTTTTTATGTGTTTTTATCATATTTTGCAAGAAAGATGTTCAGGCGCGGAAGTATAGAGACAACTGAAACAAATGCAGAAAAGGGCATTCACGGAGGTGATCTACCGACCGTAGGTCCATTGACGGTCCGTAGGTGATGATCGTAGATCAACAGGCAAGGTATGGAAGACAAATCAGGGAAATCTGACCAAGTGTGCAACCACGGTGGCCATTGACGGTCCGTATATTGATCTACGGACCGTACTGTTGATCCGTAGATTGATATTGCGAGGGTTCCAGTACCTGATTTTGAATAGTCTAAATGTGGAGCTACGGAGGGGAGCAACGAACCGTAGATCGATCTACGGTCCATCCTGA
>NW_006239110.1:845469-845834 GCF_000226075.1 Solanum tuberosum
AATCCCCCTTTTTTATTACTTGTTTCTGGAAGTACTTTGGCTAATTGAATATAATTGTTGGTTAAAAGTAAAGTCTAAACTATTTTCCTCGTGGGATCAACCGCAACCTACAAGTTGGGTTCTCTACTTGATAACGGTCGCTTATACTTCTTTAGGGAGGTGTAATCTGAGGGTATCAAATTTTGGTGCCGCTGCCGGGGAATTTGGCTATTAGATTTATTTTAACTACATAATAGAACGTTAGTCAAATATTTCCTAATTTTACTTTTTCTTTTTGTTTTTGTCTCTCTCAGATTTTAACTCTAGTGTATGTCAAGTACACGGATCTAAGGCGAACCACTTACTCCGTACGATCCAGAGTTGAG
>NW_006239110.1:845934-850719 GCF_000226075.1 Solanum tuberosum
TAAAATTATCCTAAAAATATATAGATGTTGAATTTGCAAGAACATGTCATCTTATTGAGACGTGAAAAAATAAGATAGTAGTTGGGTATGAATACGTAGTAATATGTGATGTGTAATTTGAATGAAAATATATAAAATGGAGTTTTCTAAAAATAAAATAAAAATAAATACATAAATAATACTAAATGTTAAATTTTATATAAAGCTTGTGATCTTAAATATAATTATTGTAAAGTATAGTATATACATGTAAGCTGTTTAAAACATATGAATATTTATTATTTATTTACGTGTTTTAGAAAAATTGGCGATAGATTATACGTAGTAAAATAATACGTATATCTAAGTGTAAGCATTTATAAATTATAAAAATAATTAAATAATATTAGTAACAAAGATAATAAATAATAATAGGTTATATAGAGAAGATAAAAAATATAGAGTATATACCTTTATATGGATGACATGTATATGTATGAACCTTGTATTTTGAACTTGTTGGCTTATCTAAAATTATGAAATAACATGTGAAGAAATAAAATGTTTTAACAATATTGATTTGAAAAGTGATAATAACAAATATATTTTCATAAAAGTTGATGTAAAGAATAAAAAAAATAGGCCTAGCTATTGGTTACGCATCCCAACTCATGGTCGTTCGGTCATTACCTCCAAATGTTTTAAAAGCGACGCCTAAGTATTTCAAAAAGGTGAATAAGGAGGACAAATTTTCAGCAAATATAACACTTGTTTTTCTAAAAAAAAAAGGGTATTGTATTTCATTTAAAAAAAACATTTTTTTATCTTTTAAATCTACCTATTTAAAGGCCTCCAAAGAGTTGCGTTTTTACTATAAATGAATCAACATTTTTACCAAAACAATCTTATCTATAAGTTCTAAGAAAATATGTGTTCTTGTCTTCAAGGTTGTGATTTTTTAAACACATGAATTACTATACTTTGAAGCCCTTAAAAACGTGGTGTTCTAAAACCTTAAAAAATCTGCACCCATTTAGAACTAAAATACGTCATTTTGATCCCAAAATACTGCGTCATAAAGACTCCCATAACAAAAACATTTTTGCTCTAAAAATACATATTTGTACTAAAAATCTGCTCGCTAAAAAAAAACTGCTATTTTTACCTCTCAAAATCTGGAATTTTCAAGCTAAAACCTGCATTTTTACCTCTTAAGATCTGGAATTTTTCAAGCTAAAATCTGCACTTTGGACCTCAAAATTCTGCATTCATTAAGTTGCTAAAAAATCGTTATTAACTCTTATTGAAGCAAATCTTAAATGGATACATTCTCCTTTTAAAGAGATAAACGGAAGTTGTTTCCAAGTTCACTTTTCTTAAAGGTTAAGATTTCACAACCAAAAGATATAATAGATGAAAAAAAAAACTTCTTTGGAAAGCGTCGTCATAAGCCAAATGGTCATACTAAAACCCAATATCTAGAGGAATGTGAGATGGACGACTACGTCTTACTCTCATTCTAGTTAGTTTGTACAAATCCAAAAACAAATAGGAGCAATCAAAAAATATAAATGTTAAATACTAATATGTAAAACGTTAGCCGAAGTAACCGCGCATATATGTATATAAAAAATGTAAAAAAACTTTGAACTGAAAAGGAAGCGTTAACACTATTGATGCGATGAGGGCTGCTAGACACGAGCAAATAATGTAGGCTATTGGTCGCTTCTCTGAATTGGACAGAGATGGAGTCATATACTAACTCCAAACGCGCTCCCGAGTGTACATGTGACAAACAAAGAAGAAATAGAATTAGCGACTGAATTTTAGGTTCATCAAAGACATGTAAAATAAGTATTATGTAGTTGTAGGCATACTGTAAATATACTCAAAAAAAAAAAAACAACCACAACAACATAATACTATTCTCGCAATTCCTTGACGACATTTAAGTAATTAGTATACCAAAGACTTTAATCAATCTAGAGAGAAACATCACAAGAAGAGTCGAGGGAGGAGGTGAACACTTATATTATTTTATGATCTTGGTATACAATTAAAGGAAGAGCCACTGGAAAGCTAATCAATCAAATTATTTTGGATAGTAAAGTACTTACCTTAACTATAAAGTCGTAAAATAAGGACTGATAGAAATCATCTTTAACTGATCACTAAAAATCAATCCACAATACTACTAGATTAAAACTAGTCACTCGAGAACTCTTTGGATTAGTTCTTGTAGAATAATAAAATCATCCCCTCCAAATGGAGGATATGTATAAACCAAAATTTTCACATATCTTGAATCAAGGATTACGTTTCGGTTAACTATGTAAAATGACTAGACATTTATCCATACTCTTATATTTTCCAGATCTTCAAACAGGGAGGGGGATGGAAGATTAGGAAGAGCTGATCTTGAGAGTAGGGAGGGGGATGGACGATTAGGAAGAACTGATCTTAAGAGTTTGAAATGGCTCATTCAGACTTAGAAAATGATTATTTAGGCAGAGTTTTGACAAAAAAATAATAATCTGAAACATACTATGGAGTTGACGTCAAAGATATAAAATTAAGTGTGGTAAAGAGCTGGAAAAATACTAGGTATAGTTTCAACCAAGTTATAGTCCTAAAAAAAATTATACGTAAAAATAGAACTTGAGAGGAATTACAGACATTCAAAACATTACGAGTAACGACCTGATTAATAATACTATGAAGGAAAGGTAGAAATATTCACAAAAGGTGTCAAAGTTTAAGGAAAACACTACATAAAGCATTTATTTAACTAAGAGAAAACACTATAAACTCAAAACTAATCAAGGCATTCTGTAACTTGAAGCGAATAAAGATTAACCACTATATTAATTATTTAAAGCTAGCAAGCTGTAAAAGAGGAAAGGCTAAGGCATTGATTAACAAGATCAGGGGACAAAATAAATACTAACTTACACAAATATGTGTATCCTATTGAACCAATGATGGTCTTATCCTAATTTTAAGAGGTAATAAACAGAGAAAAGAGAAGTAACAAAACTTAAATTGGACAATTTATTAAACCATTTTTCAAATCGATTTCAATAAAACAATTTGATATGGATCCCGAGGACACGAACAACTAACAAACTGATTCGAACATCCAAGAACACTGATGACTATCGCATATCTAATAGATTCATAACAAGCAAAACCATACTAAGACCGAGTAAAACCAATTCAAAACTACTTATGATAAAGCTAGGAAGACCAAGCAAACAGGAACATTAGCAAGCTATGATCATAACCACAATACGTAACTGCGCCTAACTAATGTTCACATGTTAAAAAAGATATTAGAATTACAGGGGAGCCTAGCATAAACAGGGAACTTCAAAGAAATTTAAATCAATAAATTACAACAACTACAGACTCGCAGAATCAAAGAAAACGTACTATGGGATCAACCCAGATTAAAACAGAAATTAAAGTAGCTATAAACAAAGGAAAAAGAGATTACCTTCTTTGGAGCAGCAAACTAAAGCTTTGACGTCAAAGATTCCAACTTCGAACTCCTTTTTCGAACTCAAACTCGAGAAGCAGAGAGAAAAAAAGACAAACAAACAGCTGATTCTCAGATTTCTGGATTGTTTTTCTCCCTGTTTCTGGATTGTTTTTTGAATGTTAATGGATTTTTCTCGATTCTCTCTTGATCCTTTTTAATGGGAAGACCCTGCCCTTTTATAGGTGAAATCGGACATCAAAGTCGGATTTGAAATCCAAAAATCGTTGGGGGTAAAGGACTGCAACTAAAATCAAATCGACATCAACTTTTTAGATTTTTGGAGCCGTTGGGATCAGGCATAGGCGGCATAGGGTGTCTCTTTTCATCAAGAAGGGGTGATTGAGGAGACATAAAGCAAGAAACCGCCGGATATTGTTGTTTTCCGGCAGTTCATGGCCGAACTTGACGGGATGAAGGAATGACGGGGCATGGGGAAAGGCAGCGCGTAGCGTACAGATGCCTGGAGAAGGAGGAGAAAGAGTGGGGCATCGTCCCTTTTTTTCTGGAAAAAAGAAGAAGACGTTGGGGAGTCGTAGGTGTGTGGAAGAAGCGTGTTTCTGGGAAAAGAAAAGTCTGCAATGACTGATGGGTTGTACTATTTTGGGAAGGATGAAAAACTTGGAATTTAATTTGGGGCCGTCCGATCGTTTGATCGGACGGTTAAAATAAATCAGAAATTAAAAGAAAAGTTATATATATATATACTAAATAATGGTAAAAACTTAATTAATTAGGACCATTAGATTTAATCGTAAGGTCAAGATTTAAGCTAAAGAAGCACAATCCATGTGCTCGCCTACGTGGCATACATAGATTGGCCGGTTTAAGAAGACTTGGATTGCCAAATTTGTTCAAATTAAATTCATTTAAATTATAACTACTTCTTTATTAAATAGTCATAATTTATTAAATAATTTTTTTTATTATTCTGTAAGATTAGCTTGTTTGATAAAATTAGTCACTCTTACAAATTAAATTAATATAAATTAGTAACTCATTAATTAAATAAGCTTTCTAATTTTAATAAATGTACGAAAAATATCTATTGCGACAATAGAAATTATATTTAAACGAAAAATAGATTCAATTCTTAAGAACGACACTTACTTAAAATGACAAGGTAAGTAGTAATATATTATATTTAATTTTTATAAGAGAAAAAATGAAATAAATTTATGAGGTAAAAATAAATTACAAATATTTTTGTGTTCCTACAATTAATTTCATAACACATATATTATTATTATTATTATTATTATAGTTAA
>NW_006239110.1:850725-851002 GCF_000226075.1 Solanum tuberosum
TTTTATTATTATTAAATGTGGAGAGCCAAAATTGGGTGTCAACAGTGGGTACTACTGGCCTACCATCCACCAAGATGCTCATGATTTCGCCAAATCTTGTGATCGTTGCCAAAGAGAAGGAGGGATTTCAAAGAGGCAAGAGCTCCCAATGAATCCTATATTGGTGATAGAGTTGTTTGACGTATGTGGCATTGATTTTATGGGTCCATTTGTGAGTTCATATGGGATGAAGTATATTCTTGTTGCGGTTGATTATGTATCGAAGTGGGTGGAAGCA
>NW_006239110.1:851377-853677 GCF_000226075.1 Solanum tuberosum
GAGAATTTTTGATTGGTGATCTTGTGCTTCTATTCAACTCTTGGTTGCGCCTGTTTCCAGGCAAACTCAAGTCCAAATGGATCGGGTCATTTTTGCTCACAAAAGTGCTCCCTCATGGAGCGGTTGAGCTTGAAAATAGGGATGGAACAAGGTTCATGGTAAACGGGCAAAGGATCAAGATCTATCTGGAAAATGCTGAAACTGTGCAAGAAGTGATTGAGGCCTACATTCTTGATAAAGTCTGAGTAATCAAGACACTTGCGTCGTGCTGCGACGTTAAATCAAGCGCTGCTTGGGAGGCAACCCAAGATGTATCATCTAGCCAACGACATGGTTCTGTTTTTCATCTAGTATTTTTTTTCTTTGTTTAATTGCTTCTTTGTATCAATTTAGGTAGGTTTCTTAGTGTGTTAGTTCTTAGTGTTGGCTAGAATTAGTATAGGGTCCGTGTCTAAAAAGTGTCCAGAAAATGTAAAAAGAATAGTCTAATGTTTGCTACATATGCGGGTACACTATGAAAATTCTTCAGAAAATGGTCTGGTGCAGAGGTCTACGGACCCCATCGACGGTCAGTCGATTCATCAACGGACCGTAAATGGTTTCACTGACCGTGGATGGTGTCCGTAGATCCCAGGTAAGCTTCTAAATTTTTCTAAGTTAAAGAGATCTACGGACCGTATATGGACTCACGGATCGTAGACGGGGTCTCGTGAGTCCAAACCCTACGGCTGTCTAACCCGACCCGGACCCCCCTATTTTTTTAAAAAAAAACCCATGTTTAAACCATTCCACTTCCCTCCATTACTCCCAAAACCGTTTCCATCATCCCATAACCTCCGTTGACTCACTCCATAACTCCCCCATAAGATCATCCCTTCCATAATTCCCAAATTCCCTTCCATTTCAAAATACAACTCATTGCATATTCCACAAGAAGGGTCCGGTGTTTGGTTAGTAACGAAGAGTTGATTCCTTGATCTTGCTAAGCTTAGTGTCGTCACGCAATCACCCCCACTCCTCGTTGCTTGTAAGGTAATAGACTTTCCCCTCACTTTGAATCTCGATTCATAGATTGAATATAGAAAGTCGGGAGTTGGGTCTTGACCTTGGGTAATTGTTAGATGAAATTGCATGATAAACTTGAAAATTACAATGCCCTTGGAACGATAGATAGTGATTGTGTAGCTTTATTGCATGTGATCGTAAATCTATATGTTAGTTTCGACTTAGGGTTCCACCACTAGTCTAAATTATTTGGTAAAATGATCAGTCAGAATCTTAAGAATGAAGAATTAGCATAATTGAATGTTGAAATGCATGATAAGAGTTCGTTAATGTTGAAAATAAGGCCAAATGTGTATGCTCAGAAGTAAAGAATGGCTGAAACCTGGCACAAATGGCATCCACGATACCCCGTCTACGGAACATAGATCCATCTACGGACCATAGATGAGGTTCGTGACTGGATGCGCATGAAAAATTTCACCAAGTGTGAAACCACGAATGTGGACTACGGTCCGTAGTTCAATCTACGGACCATTCTGCACATCCATGGTTTCCATCTGTGACCTATATTGTTGGCCCCCTGATCCACGGAAAAGTTCCACGGACCGTAGATTAGTCTACGGACCGTAGGTACCCTCCGTGGATGACAACTGTAGCCTCTGTCTAATTTGTTTTCTTTTCGGACTTTGTTACTGTTCGTTTATAGTTCTCAACTTTTTCTTAGTATATTTATGGTTAGTCTTGGACACTAATATCGCTCCCGCAGGTACGATGGCACCCAAGAAACTGGTCACCTACTCAAAATGGGGCAAGTCAAAATCTGTTGCTCCTAGTTTCCGGTTAATCGATGAGGACACAGACATCGACACAAATCCACCATATGTTCCTCTCAACACTAGGACTTCTCGAACTACACCTCGAGGCACTATAGGCAGCCCTAAAAGGTGCTTCCCGACATAGTCACTGTCTCCCAGTCTGATGAGGATCACACACTGATCGGATCACCAACTGGGGCTGCTTCCAGTTCAGAAGGGTCTATGTCCGGATCCGAGTCTGCCCATGCTTCAGGCTCTGAGTCTGCCCATCCTTCAGGATCCGAGTCTTCCCATGTTGCAGGGTCCAGTGCTAAATCAGCCACAGGATCTGGTGAGAATGACCAAGCAGCCTCGTTTGATGAGGCAACTAGCTCAGACTCCATACTTGCACCACAGAATATTTACCCCACTCTAGTAGCCGGCGAGCTAAATATGTGGTGTGTAGAAGGCCAATGGAAAATTTATCGGGATGCCAAGATG
>NW_006239110.1:853688-853981 GCF_000226075.1 Solanum tuberosum
ACTGGATGGCTCGAGACCTAGGGACGTATAGCGAGGAGATTGTGCGGGAATTCTATGCTTCCTCTGCTGCCACTCTCCGCAGTTCAATTTCCAAGCAGTCAAAGCCCCTAGCTCAAGATCCTCTCACTTCCACGTTGGTTTGAGGTTGTCTGGTGGACATATCACCTGCCACGATCCGACGTTTTCTCTATGGTCCCACCACGGGTCACTCTTGGTCTGTCAACACCGCAGAGTTTGATTACAGATGGGACATTGTGAGGAGTGGCGCTTTCCAGAGGAACGCTGAGCAGCGA
>NW_006239110.1:854169-854361 GCF_000226075.1 Solanum tuberosum
GGCAGCACCTCGCAGAGAGCCCCAGATTGAGGTACCTCTCTTGGGTACCGATCTTGCAGACACAGTGGGGCAGGCACATGGCGGTGACCTCAGCATCCCAGATCACACCGATATTGTCCCGGACTCCTCATCTCAACTAGTATGGCTCCTAGCTCTTCCCGGTCCACACCACAGTTAGGAGCTACTGTTGTC
>NW_006239110.1:863611-864323 GCF_000226075.1 Solanum tuberosum
AAGGTCCAGGCTGTTAATAAGCGTCTTGATGCCTTTGAGTTGCGAGTCCTCGAGCGATCAGCCCCGACCATAGATCTATCTGCTTTGCAGGTTGAATTAGCCAGTCTCCGGACTAACGTTGATGCCATTCTTGCCGCCCCTTCAGTTGAGCCTGAGGTTGCACCTACTGCACTGGCTGATGATACAGTGCTGGATGCTCTATTTAGTGGGATCGCCGAGGAGGGGCTTGCACCGACACATGCCAAAAGCAAGCGACACCGTTCTCATCGCACTGAGGAGGAGAAAGCTCAAAAGAGACAGCGTAGGCAGGAGAAGGAGGCTATGAGGGCTTCGATTGTAGACGAAGAGTTGCGCCAGCAGAGGGTGCGTGAGAGATTTGCAGGGGCATCGAGCTCTGCCCCAGTTGTAGAGGTCCAGCCTGTTTTGAGGGACGTTGTGAGCACCACTGATTGTGCGGTGAGATTGATAGAGAGCACTACTGAGGGTGCTATGATTGCAGATGTGGGCACTACTGAGGGTACCCCTGCTATTGTTCCAGCGGGCTCCGGGAAACTGGACCCCCTGCTTGTTGATGATTCGCCGGCGCTTTGCGCCCCAGGTTTGCTTCACCCAATCTATTTTCTTTTACTGTTTTTGTATGCGTTGGGGAAAATCACATCTATTTTGGTCGGGGGTGGGGTAAATGGATTGTGAGTGATAGGGTGAAGTCTGA
>NW_006239110.1:866041-873637 GCF_000226075.1 Solanum tuberosum
CTCTGTAGCTCCACACTTAGAATCTTCAAAAATCCGGTATTGGAACCCTCGCAGTATCACTCTACGGATCAACAGTACGGTCCGTAGATCAATATACGGACCGTACTATTGATCCGTAGATTGATTCTGCGAGGGTTCCAGTACCTGATTTTTGAAGATTTTAAGTGTGGAGCTACGGAGGGGATTGACGAACCGTAGATCGATCTACGGTCCATCATGCAAGTCCGTCGTTTGCTTCAGAGAAGCTGAAATATTTTTTAAGTCCTGGATGACGGAAGGGACTTACGGACCGTAGATCCATTGACGGTCCGTAAGTCAGTCTCGTGGAATGAAGACGCGTGCCTGAACAAACTTTCCTTAATTTGTTTCCCTTTTAATTTAGGTTTTGTTTTCTATAAATAGGGCATGTAAACCTCGTTTTTGGGGTTAGACAATATTATTCTAGTTTTACTTGGTGACTTTGGAGATTGAGTTGCAACCCTAGCAATTATTGATTTCCTAAGTTCGTTTTGAAGATTTTGGCTTTGCAATTCAAGGTGAAATTCTGGGTTTATTATTCTCTTTACGTAAGTTCATGATTTCTTCATCTAATATTATGAATTGTGTTCTTGCTATTATGGGTAACTAAACTTCACAACTAGGGTTGTGGGATCCATGAGCGATTAACAAAGTATGAATAGTAAATAAGTAATTCTTGAATAGTCTTTTGCATGCATTGATAATTCTATCGTTTAGAAGTCTTTTTAACGAGTGCACGCGTTAGAACCCGCCTTGTTGCTACTTGC
Source organism: Solanum tuberosum (assembly GCF_000226075.1). NCBI lineage: Eukaryota > Viridiplantae > Streptophyta > Magnoliopsida > Solanales > Solanaceae > Solanum > Solanum tuberosum. Next base: position 866,827 of record NW_006239110.1, read on the forward strand.
CGGACCAAGGAGGTAATCAACAAAAAAAGAATTATCAACATAGATTTAGTGTGATACTATCTAATAGGCTAGTGTCGATTGGTGCGAAGTAATAACTAAGCCAAACATCGATGTGATGTCTAATATGAGGTAAAGGTAAGGGTTAGTAAATTATACACACGTAGCCGGACCAAGGTGCGGGGTGAAATTCTCTAGATGCCGGACCAAAGATTTAGAGATACCTAACTTATCACTTTGCATGTAATACACTAGGAAAGAATTGATGTTACTAGAATTACTGCGTTATGAGTTTATGGTGAACATGGATACCCTAGTTAATTTTCTCATCTTGATAACAACCGAAATTGACTTTTGTTTATTGATTACGTACTGAATTCTTACAATTTGTTTCACAAATCCCCCACCCCCTTTTTATTTCTTGTTTCTGGAAGTACTTTGGCTAATTGAATATAATTGTTGGTTAAAGTAAAGTCTAAACCATTTTCCTCGTGGGATCGACCCCAACCTACAAGTTGGATTCTTTACTTGATAACGATCGCTTATACTTCTTTAGGGAGGTGTAGTTTGAGTGTATCAATGACGTGCCCTTCCATGGATAATAAAGACAAGTTAAAAAAATGACTATTTTGTGGGATTTACGTTTAGCACCGAGAGGATATTGAGATGAAAGCTCACCCATTAGTAGAGGCCGAGCTTCCAGAAACAATCTCTTTATCCCATACCTATGTGCCCCCATAGGATGATCGTCTTAGATAAACATTAGCTTGTGGATCCACATAAGCTAGAAGTTCATGGTTTTACCTTGGCAAGTAGGAAATCCCTTTTTGGTGTGGGGTAGAAATCAGATTCTGTGTTGATAGCTCACATGGTCTTATATGTCGGTTAAAGGTAAATCTCCCACAATAATAAACTAAGGTTACTTCAAGAAGTATCTTACATGTGTTTTAAGATGATGTCTATTTGCATTGACCATTTATGACTTATGTCTTCTAACCCTTTTATATCATGTTTTAGCTTGGTCATTGAATCTTATGAAGATACCCCTTTTTAAGCATGTTTTCAAATGTTTTATGCATGGCTATCATACTTGGTACATACTTTGTACTAATGCATACTCTTGCCTAAATTTTCCCCAAATGTAGAGTCCGACCTTATAGATTCGCTCTTTCGTGGCTAAGAATCTCATATAGAAGATTGGAGTGTGGAAAGTCCTCATATTCTGAGGACCAAGCTTGATTTTCCTTTCTCTTTACTTTCAGATATGGAACTTGATGTACCTGATAAAATCTTATGTACTAGATGTCTTTGAGATGATATTTAGATTTCCGCTTTTCTTTATAAAACTTTAATATGTTGAAATTATCTCTTTATCTCTTATATTCTATTTTCTTGTATGACGAATGCTAAATGGCTTGTGTGAGGCCTCTCGAGGTCATATACATCATGTTACGCCTAGGGGCTACCTTGGGTCGTGACAAGAGTTCATGATGGGTGATCGTGTATTCTTGCGGGTGTCGCCCATAAAGGGCGTGATGCGATTTGGGAGGAGGGGCAAGCTTAGCCCTAGGTTTATCGATCCTTTTGAGATTCTGAGGCGCGTATGAGACTTGTCTTATGAGATAGACTTACCTTTAGCTCTTTCCAATGTTCATCATGTGTTTCATGTTTTTATATTTATGCAGTATTTTCCTGATGAGTCTCACATGCTTCAGTGGGAGTCTGTTAAGCTTGATGAGACTTTGAGGTTTAAGTTGGAGCCTGTGGCCATTCTAGACAGACAAGTTAGGTGGTAGCGGTCTAAGAATATCTCATTAGTGAAGGTTCAGTGGAGGCACCATTTGATTGAGGAGGCTAATTTGGAGTCTGAGGTTGATATGCGGACCTAGTATCCTCATCTTTTTGAGCCTTCAGGTATTGCCTTTGTCTTACTTTCACGGACAAAAGTTATAACACCCCGTAATAAAAAAGGATCAAATAATAGTTTTTTAGACGTTCCAGATGCCATCCACGAGGGGCCAACCACGGCCCGTGGAGTGGGCCACGGCCCGTAGGTGGGTCTATGGATTGGTCCCTCAGAAAGTGTCTAGGTCGTGGACCACGGTGGGACCTACGGACCATAGATGGAACACACCATGTGGTCCAAGGGTTCGTGGATTGGCCAAAAGTCTCTAACCACCACCCACGGTTAGCCAAGACGGACCGTAGGTCAGGCGAGGGTCTGTCGACTCGGACTGTGTTTGGTAGGTCAGTGGACTGCTGTCAGTTATTTTTTTTTGGGTAGTTGGGTCTTTTCCAAATTAATTAATTCCTATACTATGTCGTTTTGCCTATATTTAGAACCCTATATAAGTTTTTTCAACCCCCAAATTAACCCATTTAATTCATTCTTCCAATTTCACAAAAGAAAACCAAATTCCTCTCCAAATATTCTCTCTCTAGAAACTTGAAGAAGAAGAAGGATTTACCTAGGGTTTCACGCTAAGGCTCCAATTCCTCCATTGAAGGCTAGCATTTGGACTCAAGGTATGATAGTTTTCATCTATGAATTCCTTTCATCTATGGAGCTCCCAAATTCCTCTATCTCAAAAGGTAGAATTCCCCAATTGAGTTAGGATTTTCTTCAATTATCATGAGTTCTTATCATTATTGATTTAAATGATTTAATTATGATCTTCTATGCATGAATTGATAAATTGCAATGCTTTTATGATGAATTCCCCTATGAACCCATGTGACCACTATGTTTTCAAGTTATGAACTATATATTGTGGGATTTTGATCTTCAAGGAAGAGTTTTATGAAATTGAGCATGTATTACTAGTTTTACATGTATTTATGATGAAATCCATATCTAATCCATGTTTTCTAAAAGTTTATGATTGAAAGTGGTTTTGACCTCAAGAGGTAAATTATGGACTCATGTATTGTTTATGAAATCTATGCAAATGTTTTAAGGGTGCTTTGAGTGTAAAGTACCAATGATGATGTTGTGTTGTGAAAGGATATTCTCACTAAAACACATACTAGCATGATTTGAAAGGTTTTCTCACATAGAAAGAATTCTTAGGTTGGAAGGCTTTCTCACCTAATTGAATCAAAGACAAAGAGTTATCTTAATGAAACTAACTTGAATCGGTCGTCCAAGGGCACCTTTTCATGAGTAAGGAAGTCAAGTAAGAAATGACTATTTCGTGGGAATTTATTCTTAGAACCGAGTGGATATTGATAGAGAGATGGAAGCTCTCTTGTAGTAGAGGTCGGGTTACCAAAGTAATCTCAAGATATAGAAGTTCCCCCGTTAGTAGAGGCCGAGTTTCTAGTAGCAATCTCCTTATTCCATAACTATGTGCCCACATAGGTTGATTAGCTAGTGGATCCACTTAAGCTAGAATTTCAAGGTTCTACCTTTGGCAAGTAGGACACCTCTTTTCGGTGTGGGGTAGACACCGAATTCCATATTATAGCTCACATGGTCTTACATGTTGGTTAAGGATAATTTCCCTATAAGTAATAATGAACTAAGGTTACTTCAAGAAGTATCGCATATGAGTTCAAAGATTTTAAAGATGAAGTTAGCTTGCATTGACCCTGATTTATGACTTATGTTTTATAACTCTTTCATATTATGTTTAGCTTGGTCAATTGCATGTCATGAAATGAAATGTCCCCATTTAGCATGATTTAAATAATTTATGCATGGCTATCATACTTGGTACATTGTTTTGTACTAACATAAACACTTGCCTATATTTTTCCCAAATGTAGGGTTCGATATTCAGGGTGCTCAGTTTCATGGCTAGTGGGTGATTTGATTGATTCCCGAGCTTTGGTGAGTTCCCATGCTTCGAGGACGAAGTGTTACATCTTGGGGGTACCCCTGGGTCGTGACAAAAGTCCTTTTAATGGTATTTGTTGTAATGATCCTCTGGGTCATTTCTGTGTTTTATGCATGATTTTCCGATTTTGCCTCTTCCCGTAGCTTCATAGTAGCCTATGTGTGGTTTTAGGTTGGGTGGCATGCTCCTTGAGGTGTTCAGTTGAGATTGGTGCAAGTTTTGAGTTTTGGAAGCTTAATGCTTGAAAGCGTTGACTTAAGTCAACATTTAGAGATTCTGACATCAGATCAAAATTTTGTCAGTTCCATCAACTCCAAAAGGGTCATTTTGGTTGAGTGCAATGATCGATTCAGGGTTTTAGGCTTCTATTTGGAGTTGGTGCAACTAGGCGTTTTAGCCTTTGAGTTTTTCCTTAAAGTTTGACTTGGGTCAATTTTCTTGGTAAACATGCTCAGAATCGAATTTCGCTGATGCAGTTAGCTCCAGGGTGCCAAGTTTGGTCTAGAATGACCTTTGGTTTGGTTTTCGAGGGTGTCAAGGTGAGTCTTTAGCCTTTTGGCGTATTGTTGTGTTTCTTTGTTGAAGTGTTGACTTTGGTCAGCATTTGGATGGAATAATCTCGGATTGTTATTTCGTTAAATTTTTTGAGCCCGGAATGTAGTTTTCAAGTGGTTTGCGTGGTTTGCACTTTTGGGTTACATCGTTTGGACTCCGAATGAATTTTCTGGGTTTGTTCGAAGTTTTTGGATACTTAACCTTTTTCTGAAAAAATATGGTATCTGGTGCGTCTGCTTAAGCGAACCCGTGATTTCTTAAGCGAAGTTGGCTTAAGCGACCAAGGGGCTTAAGTGAACAACATCTGAGGGGTGGAGGTTGCTTAAGCGACCAACCCTTGGCGTTTGCGAAGGCCGCTTAAAAACAACCAAATGGGCCACTTAAGCAAATGATGACTCTTAGGCGGGGTTCACTTTTGCGAAGCCTCTAGACACTTAACCGATGTCCGCTTAAGCAAACTTTTGGCCGCTTTTTGTGAATATCCCTGGGATTAAAATCCCATTCTCTCCCTTTATTTCTAAAAGAAAACCAATCTTCTTGAGAGCTCGACCTCGGGCACTTTGGATCAAATCTTCATCATTTTCAACCATTTCAAGGTATTTCTCTTCATTTCCCTCCCCTCTACTCTTTTAAGTCTTTAATTTTGTAATTCCAATTCATTTTCAACCTCAAAATCCCTAATTTCTAAGCTTTAAAGTGTGGTGATTTGGCCATTTGAGGTCCGAATTAAGTCCCGTTTTCTCTCATCTTTCAGGCATCTAATTTTTATTTTGGGGAGGACATTATTATGGTTATCTTTTCATATTTCGGTTGCTTTGATTTGAGGATCGATTTTCGACCTAATTTTGATCCAAAATTTAGGTTAGTGATATGGGTATAGTTGGATCCGTATTAACTTTCTCTTTGTGCTCTTCATAGCTTGGAAGCAATCCAAGCCTATCCGGAAGGGAAAAGCGCCCGAGTTATATTTCGTGTGCGACTTTTAGCTAAAGGTATGTTATGTCTTTCTTTTCTTAGACTCGGCTTAGTTGGATTAATTTTATTTGGGTAGTATTGCATGATTTAGGTTGAACCCTTAAGTTGTGTTGAGCTTTATTGATCCTTGGATATTTATAGCCATAGGTTGGGTTGTATAACCAAAGATTTAGTCAGAGAATCCTTAGTTTAGGTGATCCTTGTGTGAGAAGTATCCTTAGACATTGCTTCTAGGTGGCGTGAAACTTATGATTGTATGGTGTTTGATTGGTTTGATTGATGGTATGGATATTTGAGTTGTGATTATGGTGGTTTATTAAGCTGTTAGGCATGAGGCCATAAGCTTGGATTGCCAGGGGTACCAGGTTAGTACTCTCGTGGTTTGACATGTATTCTTCCCAATTATGTGTGCATGATATGACCTGATTGTGATAATGCTTTTGAGGAGTTTCTACTTGATTGATTTTCGATGAAAATGACTTGGTTTATGAAAAGAAAATTGACCTTAATGAGTGGAGGTCCTTGAAACCCGTTTTGGCTTAAAAGTTGTAAAAAGTCACTTTTTCTTGATTATCGCACCTTTCAACTGCCTTAAATATAATGAGCTTAATGTATCATTCCGGGCAGCCCATTATCTTGGGCTTGGGCTATAGTCTATCTTTTAGATTTACATTGTCGATAAGCTCGAAGCATCATCCTGGGCAGCCCGTAGATACAAATATACGGGTTATAGGTAAGCTCAACGTGCCATACCGGGTAGCCCGTGGATACATCTATCTGGGTTATTGGCTTACGGTCAAGTTTGAGGCACCATTCCAGGTGACTCAATTTTCTATACAGGCTTAGGAAATTCCCTTTCTTGGAGTTTTACATTGTATGATTGCATGAGTTAGTTTTGAGTGTCCTAATTGTTTGATTTTATGTGGAACTGCTTGGTATTACCTGCTTGTTCTCTATTATATTCTTGTTATGCCTTAGTTTCCCTTGACTTGATAGTATTATTGTGCTTCTTTTATATATTTGATCTTTCTAAGCTCGGTCGGCCTATGATGCATACTACTTACCCCGTGTTTTGGTACTCATACTGCACTTCTGCATCTTTTTCTGATGCAGCTCCCAGTTCGAGCCACCCTCAATGAGTGTTTGGATCTCCCTTGGTGGTCGCAGACTCAGATTTGTGGTGAGCTCCCGACGTTCAGATCCTTGTTTTGGACTTTCTTTTGTACTGACTCTCATTTTATATTTTGGACTAGTCAGTTCTCTGTATATATTTATGGCTTTCTGTTTGTAGCAGCTCCTGTATAGGTGACACCAAGTCCGGGATTGGTATCTTGTGTTAGTTTGTATTTTCATCACTTTTGGACCAATCTTGTACATTTTGTATCATACTATAGTTATATATATATATATATATATATATATATATATATATATATACACCTTTT
>NW_006239110.1:873849-907078 GCF_000226075.1 Solanum tuberosum
TATATATATATATATATATATATATGACCCTTTTTTCTATATACATTATCCTTGTCTTCCGCTTTTAGTTATTTATGTTTTATATAAATTATGTCTTCCACATCTTGTTATTTGGATTTAGGCTTGTCCACTCGGTGGGTTGAAGTGGACGCCATCATGGCTCAAATTCGGGTCGTGACACTACCAAAGTACCTGAATGAACTCCATTTTTACCAATTCCAAGGATCTTTAAAGATAAGTAATCAAATGTAACTTCCATGCTCAATTCATCATAATTCTCAAACACCAACATCAGAATTACGACACACCTATTACACATTTAGGTAATTCTTGTCACAATACAAACGTACTAAGCTGAAGCTCCAGCTAATCCAAGCTCACGACCTCAAGCCTAACAATCAATATCAATGCAATTCATAATCTCAAAAGTACCAAAGAAGCCATCAAACAATCCAAACTCAAGCAACCACGCGACAATCTAAATTTCACCCCACCTAAGAGTCATTTCTAAGGATATTAAATGATACAAACAACAAGGATCGACCTAGACTAATGCTTTTACGGCTAGAACTACACTAAGTAACCCAACAATGACCATAAGACGACTAAGGATCAAGTAAGCCTAAACTAATCCTAAATTCCAACCTATCATGCGATACTACTCAAAATATAATCAACCTAATTGAGCCAAGTCTACGAAAAACGAAACTATAACCTACCTCAAAGACAAAACCTCACACGAACAATTACTTAGGTGTTTTTTCCTTTCGAAGAGCTTGGAAACACTGCCAAGCTATCAAAAATGTGATTGGAACACAAAAACAAGCACAACAATACCCATATTAATATAAGAATTCAAAATCGGAACACAAACCCAAAAATGCAACCATGGGACCCACACAAGGAGTCATAAAATAAACTCTGTCAAAAGGTCCCAAACTGCTCAAGGAAGTTGTGCCCCTAAAATGGGCACAATCCGTGCAAAGATAAGCTAAAATATAGCCCCACCAATATTTAGCTCAAAAAGGAAAAAAATGGCAAATTAAAGAGGAAATTACGGGAATTACAAAGGTTAGCAGAAAATTCGACTATTCCAGTATGTGCCACAAAATTCCCTAATGCAACCCAACAAAAATCACAAAATTCCACCAAGATTTGGTCTCAAAATCGCCAAAACACTATCTCTTGATATGAAGAATTACATGCTAAAAACTTACAACTGCCAATTAATTGGCCTTCACGAATGCGGTTGCCTCCCGCAAATGCGGTGTCCAGCAAAGATGATCATTCACAAATACGACAAAAATCCCATGGGCGTGAATACTTGGGAAACTAACCCTTCACGAACGTGGCAAGATGTCCGCAAACGCGAAGGTCTGGAACGCAACCCTCCACGATCGAAGTGAGACCCATGCAAATGCAGAGGCCAAAAAGATTTCTCTCCATGAACGCGGCCAAGGGCCCACATATGTGAAGAGGCAGCACTGCATCAACAGTTTAAGAGTGAAAAATCCCCCGATGAGGGCTCAATTTTTTTTAGAAACCCATTGACGCAAACAAACTATGCTACCCTGTCAGAAATGACATTCCAGACTCAATGGATTGACGAAACAACCAATGGAGATCATCTCGTAAAAAAATTGACCAAAATTAATACTTACCAAGAATACCATATAAAACGCCAAAAGCCACAAACTAATCACGAAAGCCTCGGGAACCAAACCAAAGGTCGTTTTAGACCAAACTCAAAATTTCAGAGCTAATCATGCGTTTATCAAGAATGTTGACCAAAATCAAACTTTGGCCAAAACTTCAAAGCTAAAACGCCTAACAGTACAAACTTAAAATGACAACCTAGAAACCCAAACCAACTATCCCACTAGATCAAAATGACTGTTTTGGAGTTGACGGAACTGATAATTACCTCATCCGACCTCAGATTCTCTGGATGTTGATTAAAGTCGGCGCTTTCACTTTAAAAGCCTCCAAAAAGGCAAAATCAACTTAAAACTCACCCGATCACCTCGAGAAGCATGCTACCCAACCCAACACCACACAAAAACTACAAAAAAGATACGGAAAGGAGAAACACAGTAAAAGTATGCAAAAACACATTAATGACCTTGAGGGTCATTACAACTTGATACGTATTTCTTAAGTTGAACTTATTACTAGTCTACTAGCTAGCTAGTCTGGATCATATATGGCTCCCTTGGGGTTTTATATTTGATTGTATCGAAAGGCCTAATGAATTGGGATTTCCCTATTGGTCCAGGTCATTTTGGGGCAAGCAGATCATTTATGAAGAAGAGGATGAGCTTCGAGAGTCTTCACTTCTTGTATATAAAAATGTTAATTTGAAGTGTATTTTTGTAATGTGATATTAAGTTGTTGTACAAGTGAATATTTGTTAAATAAATGTTAATGTTCATTCATACTCAAAACTTAGGCTTTCATGTATTTCTCATTGAAATTTACAACTATAGAATTATCACCTTAAGTAGAGATAGACCAATATATTGGTGAGTGAAACTGAAAGAATGGAGCATGAAATAATTGAGTTAATACACCGCCCAATACCCATCCAATAAATACCAATTCGATACCGAACCCAACATATCTTATTGATTAGCTAGAGGATTAATATATTTAAAAGATGATATTTATTAAGTTAAACTGTTAAGCATAATCATCTGTTCGATAAGCAGCCCTATAAAAGTGATCCTCTATGGCGAGCAGAGGTTGAAGATGAATGAGTCGTTTTGACATGCTTTGTGGTGCTCTATTAAAAATCATTTAATGACATCTTTTAATACATTAATTAATTGGAAGAAACTAATATTTAAGAAGGAAAACTAACACACACACACATATATATAAAACCACAAGAACGATTAAGGTAATGAAGTTAAAACTAGAGGGAGGTTTGTAAAATTATCCCTAGATTTCAACATAGAACAATAACCTACAAGTATACTAAAGAAGATAATATATATAAAACCACAAGAACAATTAAGGTAATGAAGCTAAAATTAGAGGGAGGTTTGTAAAATTATCCCTAGACTTCAACATAGAACAATATCCTACAAGTATACTAAAGAAAGTAATAACACTCTAATGAACCTAATTAATGACCCATTATGTTTGTTCTTAACATAATGCTAAGATCTCTGACCGAATATGAACCATAGATATGATTTCATAATGTATTTATAGATTAGATTAGATTGGATTATTGAATAAGGCAATATTAGCACTCTAATGAACCTAATTAATTACCAATTACACTCGTTCTTAACATAATGCCAAAATTTCGAAACGAATACTGAACGATAGATAGATAAATATAACTTAATAATAATGTTTTTACAGTATACATTACATTTTATAATAGAATAAAATTTTACAAGTGTGTTATGAAAATAATATCACTCCAATGAACTTCGATCTGTGAGCGAACATTGAATCATAAATATATCGATAAGGTGAATGCATATGACACTTACCATGAACAAGTATGTTACCATCATTGCCAATCTTATCTTATTAAAATAATTTAAAATGAATATGTTATGGATACATTCAAAGAATTCATTGTATTAAAATTAACAATTCCAAAGTATATCATTCCTCTCAATTAAACACTATATATATATATATATATATATATACATATCACTTTCCTTGTGATCACTTGTCTTTCTACTATATTATTTCTTAGTCATTCCCCCTCTATTCGTTTCTTCATCATGTGGAGAAAAAATCATCTGAAATCTATTAGAAAGGAGAAAGATGAATAATATACATTAGGAAAGAAACTAGTTGTCACCTCTCTAAAAGATATTCAACTCAATTTGAAAGTCATCGTACTTTTCACAACTTCCTTCATGATTTGGTTTCTTTTCCTCTTAGTATTTTCGCCCAAAAGAGTATTATCAAATCCAATCTGAGTATTCCTTTCAACTCCTCCAGCAGAATGCAAAGACAATTTCTTTGTCTACATATACAATCTTCCATCCAAGTACAATTTTGATCTCTTGAGAGATTGTACTAGTTTGAATATCTACACAGATATGTGCCCTCATGTTACAAATAATGGTCTCGGAAGTCCACTCCCTCAAATGGGTTCTAGCTGGTTTATCACTCATTAACTCATCGCTGAATTGATCATTCATGCTCGAATCCAGAATCATCCTTGTCGTACAAAGGATGCACATAAATCAACTCTATTTTATATTCCTTTTTATGGGGGCCTCCATGCCTAGAGCAAGTGTCGTGAGTCAAATTATACCACTCATGATGGATTGGCTGTCGAATTGGTGGAGTATATACAAGAGAAAAAGTGGTGGAAGAGGAACAGTGGCAGAGACCATTTCATGGATTTTGGAAGAACTGCTTGGGATTTCATGAGGAGTGATGAAGTTCCTGATTTCGGTGCCTCAATAGTGACCAATTGCGTAGTATATCTAGACAAAGCATGTAACTTAGCCTCATAAGCAGCTACAAACATACCACCCTGCTCCAAAGCCATGAACTCATCCTTCTTGCGATCCCTCAAAGTTCGGGGCACATAATTTTCCAGAAACAGAGCATGGAATTGTGTCCAAGTGAATGGGGGAAAACTGATGATCTGCATTCCACGTAGGCCTTCCACCACTGCTTAACCTCACCTTGAAGCTGGAAGGTCACGAACTCTACCCCATGCTGATGTACAATACCCAACTTATGAAGCCTCTCATAACAGTCCAAGATGAACTCATAGGTGTCCTTACTCTCAGAACCATGGAACATATGCAGCTTAAATTTTAGAAACTTAGTCCGGCTTAAATTTTAGAAACTTAGTCAGCATCTCATACTCATTACCAATCATCACAGGACCCAACAAGGGATGGAAGAAGGCATCAGTGCCTATTGCTCCATCTACCCTGGGGACAGTAGCAGTAACATGTTGGTTGCTCGGAGTTTGAGCAGCTTGCACTGCGGGAAGGACTCCAAGGCCGACCAACCCCTTCAGGAAAGACATGATATACTGAGCTAACATTGGGTCTAAGTGAGGAACGTCGGTATTCCTAGCCGGTGCATTCTCTTCCTGTCCAACATCCCCCTCGTCCTCAATCTCCACATTATCTTCTACCAATTCTTGCGATGCAGGAGGGGCCTCTTCCCTTGGAACATTCTCAGCTGGGGCTCCATCCCTAGCGGGTGCCACTCTTCCTCCGCCCCTGCCCTTTGCTCTTCCCCTACCCCTGCCTCGACCATGGCCTCTTGTTGCGAACTCCTCAGCTGGATCATTGACGGGAGCTACAGGCCTAATACCGTTGAAGCTAGTGTTAACCATCTGCGAACATAAGAGTGAAGGAAATTAGATACCAATTCGGATCGCCAGATACCAATTGGAATCAAGTTATAGCACGAAAGGAGACAAGAGAAAACAAAGAGATTTCCTAAAGTCCTATAGCCTCTTGAAGAAAAGTACAAACATCTCTGTACCATTCTGCAAGGCTTTACTAGACTCGTTTTGGTACACTGAGATCAACAAACCTAGGGCTCTGATACCAACTTTGTCACGACCCAGACCATCGTAATTGACACCTACACTAACCCTCTAGTGGGAGAACCATTACTACAACCCAACTACACAACTTAACGAAAACCAGAACATTTAAATATACGGAAGCAGGTTTAAGTGTCTAAAGAAAACTAGAGTTCACATAAACTACGAAAGTTAACAAAAACAAACTACCAACATTGCGGAAAACAACTCCTAGAACCTGAAAGTCAATGTACCAAAACTCTACTAAAGATCAACAAGTCTAAGGAAAAAGGGGTACAACCTCGAAAGCTAGAACATAACAAATGTCTAAAGAACTAGTTTAAGTCCGAAGAGTATAAACTAAACACAAGAAAATCCATGGCAGCCTGGAAGAACTAGCTCACCCTTGAATTCAGTCTCGATCAGTGATCTCCTAAATGAGGTGTGTCAGTAGTAGCCTGAAGATGCCCTGTACTCAACAAAGAAAGAGCAAGTGCAATATCAGTACACAACCACAATGTATTGGTAAGATCATGCGGCTACTCCCATAAGCACAATATACAACGAACAATCACAACATAATAAGCATACATATACATAATACCGTTCAGTTATCATTTCAGAGCAACATGCAGTCTTCCATTAATAATGACAAGTGGACATAATCATAACAATCACAATAGTTCTCTCATGGAACTCATACCCAAACTGTTAGTGTGTCGGATCGTGACACTCGATCCAAAGTATGTGTCGAAACGTGACACCCAGTCCAATATATGTGTCAGAACGTGACACTCGATCCAATGTATGTGTTGGAACGTAACACCCGATACAATCAGCACAACCACACTCATAATCACATCCATATTGAACAATACTCAAATTATACAATCAAGTAACAGGTTCATGTCATGTATTGTTCACACATCATCATTTCATTAGGTTCGATTCCCATTTCCCTATTAACATAAACACATGCATACAATGTAGCAATCAATCGACATATATCACACAAACAGGAAATCAAACCATCACCTACCTCGAAACCAAGCTTGAATCCTCCTAAGACACTTGATCCTTCACTTTCTGGATTCATTCCGCTTGTTCTAGGTCTACAAATAATTAATATAATGCAAAGATCAATAATTAAGATCTAATTTACTCGGATTATACCAAACCCAATAACCCAAGACCAAACCCATGATCCTAATGTGCAGCTAGGCTTTTTCCACCATTAACTTCCGGCCAAAACCCTCCCCCAATGATAATTACCCATGAATCTAAGTTCTACGGATCGAAAAATGGATTAGAGGAGTAAAATCCTTACCTTTAGCACCAAAAGTCATGGAAAAATTTCAAGAACTTGTCCTGGGTCGTCTGCTAACTCTTAAGAACGAAGTTTGCAGAAAAATAACGAAATTGGGGTTTTCCTCCGACTTAAGTCGCGACTGGCCTGCTACAGCGGCCTCGCCCTGACGACTTACATAGAGACAGAAACTCGGAATTTGAGTTCCAAGCCCCCATTTCACAACACACCTTCAACCCTTGACGTTCAAAAACTACCCTTTCACGCCAAGATCAGTTTCAGGAGTTCTACTCGCCTGTATTTGATACTGTAAAGTCGTACATGCTCCTTAACGTCTTAGCTATCCACTCATGTGATAAAATTCATAAATAAATCCCCCATTCATTACCATATTTCTCTAGACCTCACTTGACTCAGATTTCATCCAAATCTGGACTAGGCTACAATTTTCTAAGTCAGTACTCACAAGTTTTCTTGCCCCAATTCTTTCCCCATTGGTTTTTCCATTTGGAGGCCTCCCGCAAATGGGGTTTTCAATAAAGATGAACCTTCGTAAAGACAGCGAGAGGCATGCAGACGTGAAGGCTTGGGGAACTAACTCTTCGCGAACTAGGAGGCAACCCTCCACGATTGCGTTGAGACCTATGTAAATGCAAATGCCACAAAGATTTCTCTCCATGAACGCGGCCAAGGACCCACGAATGCGAAGAAGTGAGCAATGTTACACCAGAGTGTAGCACTGCACTAGTAATTCACTAAGAGTGAAAAATCTCCCAATGAGGGCTCAAAATTTGTTTAGAACTCCATTGACGCAAACAAACTGTGCTACCTAGACAAAAATGGCATTCCAGACTCAACGGATTGATGAAATAACCAATAGAGGCCATCTCGTAAAAAAATTGACCAAAGTCAACACTTACCAAGAAATACCAAACAAAATGCCAAAATCCACAAACTCATCCCAAAAGCTTCGGGAACCAAATCAAAGGTCGTTCTAGACCAAAATCACCATTTCAGAGCTCACCGCTCTGAAATTTTTTCAATTCGAGTATGTTTATTAAGAATGTTGACCAAAATCACACTTTGGCCAAAACTTCAAAGCTAAAATGCCTAACAGTAAAAACTTAGAATGACAGCCTCCAAACCCAAATCAACCATCCCACTAGAACAAAATGACTCTTTTGGAGTTGATAGAATTGATAGAATCCTCATCCTACCTCAGATTCTCTGGATGTTGACTAAAATCAATGCTTTCACTTTTTAGGCCTCCAAAAGGGTAAAATCAACTCAAAATTCACCCGACCACCTTGGGAAGCATTCCACCCAAGCCAACACCATACATAAACTACAAAAAAGCTACAAAAAGGGGTAAAACAGTAAAAGTATGCAAAAACACAAAAATGACCTGGAGGGTCATTACAACTTGATACATATTTCTTGAGTTGAACTTCTTACTGGTCTACTAGCTAGCTAGTCTAGATCATAATGGACGAGTCTTCACTTCTTGTATATAAAAATGTTAATTTGAAGTGTATTTTGTTAATGAGATATTAAGTTGTTGTACAAGTGAATATTTGTTAAATAAATACTAATGTTCATACATACTCAATACTTAAGGCTTTCATGTATTTCTCATTGCAATTTACAACTATAGAATTACCATCTTAAGTAGAGATAGAAAAAAATAGTTTATTTGATGGGAGACTAATATATTGGTGAATGAAAATGAAAGAAGGGAGCATGAAATGATTGAGTTAATACACCGCTCAATAATTACCAATTCGATAATGTACCCAAAATATCTTATTGATTGGCTAGATGGTTAATATATTTAAAAAATGATATTTGATAAGTCAAACTGTTAAGCATAATCATCCATCCGATAAGCATCCCTATAGAAGTGAACCTCTATGGCGAGCAGAGGTTGCAAATGAATGAGTCGCATTGACATGCTCTATGAAAAACCATCGGGTCGTTTGGTAGAGTGTATAAAAATAATGATTTATAGAGTGTATTAGCAATGTTTGTATTAGTTATGCTTGCATTAGTTATCTATAGATTATTTCTTATGCATTGTTTGGTTTGATGTATTAAAAATAGTAAGCATTGTACCAAAATATTTATTTACAAAAATATCCTCCACAATTATAGTGAAAAAAGATGTAAAAGGAGTTTTGAGAGGTAATTGTGTCTTTAAAATGGTAATGCATGCATTAAATCCCTTTGCTTTACTAATTAATACCTAGAAAGTGCACCAAACAAGGTATTTCTAATACACAAAGTTAATGCATGCATTAATTTTTCTAATACACTCTACCAAACGACCCATTAATGACATCTTTTAATATAATAATTAATTGGAAGAAACTAATATTTAAAAAGAAAAACTAATATTTATATATATATATATATATATAGTAATGGAGTTATAAACAGGTTTAAAGAATTCTAATATCATAAACCACAAGAACAATTAAGGTAATGAAGTTAAAACTAGAGAGAGGTTTGTAAAATTATCCCTAGATTTCAACATAGAAAAATATCCTACAAGTATACCAAAGAAAATGATAGCACTCCAATGAACCTAATTAATGACCCATTGTGTTTGTTCTTAACATAATGCCAAGATCCCTGACCAAATATGAACCATAGATATAATTTCATAATGTATATATAGATTAGATTAGATTATTGAATAAGGCAATATTATCACTCTCATGAACCTAATTAATTACCCATTATGCTCGTTCTTAGCATAATGCAAAATATTCTAACCGAATACTGAATATAACTTAATAATAATAATGTTTTTACAGTATACATTACATTTTATAATAGAACAATATTCTACAAGTGTGCTTTGGAAATAATATCACTCCAATGAACCTAATTAATGACCCATTTTATTCGTTCGATCTGTGACCAAACATTGAATCATAGATATATCAGGTGAATGCATATGACACTTACTATGAACAAGTATGTTACCATCATTGCCAATCTTATCTTATTAAAATAATTTAGAACGACTATTTTATGGATACATTCAATGAATTCATTGTATTAAAATTAACAATTCCAAAGTATATCATTCCTTTCAATTAAACACTCTATATATATCATTTTTCCTCATGATCACTTGTCTTTCTACTATATTATTTCTTAGTCGTTCCCTCTATCCGTTTCTTCATCATGTGGAGAAAAAATCATCTGAAATCTATTAGAAAGAAGAAAGATGAAGAATACGCATTAGGAAAGAAACTAGTTGTCACATCTCTAAAAGATATTCAACTCCATTTGAAAGTCATCGTACTTTTCACAACTTCCTTCATGATTTGGTTTCTTTTCCTCTTAGTATTTTCGCCCAAAAGAGTATCAAATCCAATCCGAGTATTCCTCTCAACTCCTCCAGCAGAATGCAAAGACAATTTCTCCGTCTACATATACAATCTTCCATCCAAGTACAATTTTGATCTCTTGAGAGATTGTACTAGTTTGAATATCTACACAGATATGTGCCCTCATGTTACAAATAATGGTCTCGGAAGTCCACTCCCTCAAATGGGTTCTAGCTGGTTTACCACTCATCAACTCATCGCTGAATTGATCATTCATGCTCGAATCCAGAATCATCCTTGTCGTACAGAGGATGCACATAAATCAACTCTGTTTTATGTTCCTTTTTATGGGGGCCTCCATGCCTCGAGCAAGTTTCGCGAGCCAAATTATACCACCCGTGATGCATTGGCTGTCGAATTGGTGGAGTATATACAAGAGCAAAAGTGGTGGAAGAGGAATAGTGGTAAAGACCATTTCATGGCTTTTGGAAGAACTGCTTGGGATTTCATGAGGAGTGATGAAGTTCCCGATTTCGGTGCCAACAAGTTGTTGAACATGTCCCCTGTGAAGAATATGTCAGTACTTCTTGTTGAAAGACATCCTTGGGAAGGACATAATCAATATGGAATTCCTTACCCCTCGTATTTCCATCCATCAACCTCGTCAGAGATGGTTGAATGGCAGAATAATATGAGTTATATAGATAGGATTCATTTATTTTCATTTGTTGGGGCTCCGCGGACAGGAAAGAAAAAAGTTGTGACGAGAGACAAAGTCATAAAACAGTGTGAGGAGTCAAGTAAGTGTTTGATTTTGAAATGTGGACATGGACCAAGTAAATGTCACAACCCGAGAGAAGTTGTTAAAGTGATGATGAGATCTAATTTTTGCTTGCAAGTCTTAGGTGATTCATATACTCGACGTTCTACCTTTGATTCCATGCTAGCTGGATGTATCCCAGTTTTCTTCTCAAATCACACCGCGTATTCACAATACAAATGGTTTTTACCTTCTGATCCTACCACATATTCCGTTTACATTGATTTAGAACGAAATCATAGCATAAGAATTGAGGAGGAGCTTCTCAAAATTCCAATGGATGAGGTAGAAAGAAAGAGGAGGACTGTCATAGAATTGATCCCAACGTTCACCTATGCACACCCTAATTCTACTTCATATGGATTTAAGGATGTTGTTGATGTTGCCCTGAAAGCACTCTCCGATCACGTTACCTCATTGTTAAGATCACCTACCTTGCTAGATCTTGCTTAGGATATACTAAATTGGGAATGTCTTTCAATTTTTGATAATTCTAATTAAGATGTAGTTTTATGGAGAATTAGCTCGCATTTCTTTGTTATACGCACGCACACGATAAATCTAAAAAATAAGCAGTATAATACAATTATTATGATCGCAGCTCAGAAGAAACTCCAACGACGATTATGTTGTGGAAATATTGTGGATTAACTAGCACACAATCATAAATAAAGAAAATAGAGAGAAAAAATAACACAAAGATTTAACGAGGTTCTGCTAGGCCTAATTCTCCAAGCAAAAAGCAAAGATAAATTTTCACCGTGAAAGAAAAGGAGTGTATAGGACTACATTATCGATCATATAACACAACTATTTTTCATTATCCCCAAACACCCCGAATATTAGCAGACATAAGACAACTTTTCATACCTAAATTTCACCCATTTGGTCTCATACCCAAATTTGATCACTTTCCCCCTAGCCAGCAAAGTAAGCCTCCTTATAGTATGAAGTTTTAAATCATGAAAATTAAATATGTTACAACAGATAATATGATAATGTAAAAGTTATTTATAATTATAATTCTTTTAATTTTATTATTTATAATAACAATTTTTTCCAGAATATATATATTTATATTAAGTTTATTTCTTCACATAAATTATTGATTAAACATCTAAATGAGTTACATTTTTTTTAATTATAAAGTGTAAATGTCTACATGAAGTGATAACATATTGAATTGTCTATCGTGACGTGATAAAATTTAGAATTTTCCACATGCAATTATTAGTGTACAAGTGTGTTTAAGAACTCGACTGATCATGAGAATTTTTACTTTTATTGAATATTTTTAATTTTGAAAATAAGTGTAATTTCTCCTTATCCAAAATTCTGTTTTTTCAAAAAAAGTTATTTTTTCACTGTATCTTTCATTTTCAAATTGTACCTTAAATTATTTATATTTATAAAAATGACATAATTTAAATTATATTTCATGTTTAAATCATATTTCATGTATTTTAAAGAAAATTATCACATTCAAACAACCAAATATTATTTGCAAAAATTATAATCAAACACAACTCTAATATCAAAAATTCAAAATAAAGTGAAAAAAATATTTATACTAATATGTAGTAGCTCGTATATGAGATATAATATATGACATTTATATTGAAATATTACTCTTTTAAAATATAAATTTATTTATTTTAAAAGCTGGATGATTTTGTTTGTTTCTAGAAATTGAGGTATTTTTTTAAAAATGTATTAAAATTCTACATAAAACAAAAAATAGTACAAAGGACAGAAAAAATGAGAATGGAGATGCGGGGTATCGATCCATCCCCGTACCTCTCGCATGCGCTCTACCATCTGAGCTACATCCCGAGTTGTTTATGATTGTAAATAGTAAATATAGGATAACGTTGTTGAGGAGAAATGTGGGTCCTTAGATAACGAATTTATGACCACTCGTATTCCCATCTAACTTACGCTTGAAACATCCCGCGAAAGGCAATTTCCCATTGTGATAAGATCAAAAGAGTATGGAAAGTGTTGCACCAACAAATAGAATGGCTCACTCCATTTTCACTCCTCTCAAGCCTCTAACTACCACTCCCCGCCCTCTTCTTCCCCACAACTTTCCACCTCGGTTGCCTTTATGCAGAGCAGCTAATATTAACCGCAGACAGTTGATTGCTGAGACTGCTGCTGCCATTGCCCTCCCTCCATTACTAGGAGTTAGCCTCTCTCCTATCCCTGTTGCCAAAGCTGAAGAGACTCCTCTCTCTGAATGGGAAAGAGTTTTTCTTCCTATTAACCCTGGTGTCGTCCTTCTAGACATTGCTTTCGTTCCAGACGACCCCAATCACGGTATGTTATGTATGTGGGTGGGAAACTAATTAGATTTTCTTTGCTATATACTTGCTGTATGGACGAAACCTCAAAATGCAAATAATTGGATATAAAATTTGGATGTGGGAAAAGTTGATAACAAAGAAACTTCATATAACGTGTTGAAATACTCTTAAAAATCTGAGGTCTTTTGGGAAAAATTGTATGTTTTAACTGTCTATAGTCTGTTCACAGTCTTTGTTTGTAATTTGGAGAATTCAGCTTTAAAAGTGCTACTCAAATTTGAATGATGGGCTGAAATATTCATCTTTCAAGATAAATATGTGCTACTTCATTGTATTTTAGAACAACAACCGGATAAGAGATCTTCTTTAAAAATTGGATTAATTGTGACCTAAGTATGCTCAAAGCTCTAGAATGCTGTGGAAATTGTTAAAGAATTGTTCTCAATTTAGCTAACTGATTGGGGGAGTTTAAGTAGTTCTTCTTAGGGTAGAAGAAATGCTGAAGTTTAAATCATCGCTTTGAAGATAGAAGAATATCCAACAGCCTTGGGATCTAATGCGCGCAATGTTTAAGAATTGTACTAATCCAGACAAACAATAATGACAAATCAGCTAATATATATTTTTTTTGAAACTCAAATCATCTAATATAGTAAGCATTATTGATAGGTTGATGGTGCTGTGCATTGAGTTCGAGGTTTGTACTTAATTTGGTTAAAAGTGATAAGATATCATCAAGCACAACCTCGCTGTTTTGTGCTTTTATATTTAAGGATATTTTCTTAATTTAGTTGAATAATCACGGGAAATCGTCCTTTGAAGATATTTGTTTACTGCACAGCCGTGTGTTTTACACATTGAGTTTAAGATTTGTGCTTATTGGTGGAACAATGGCTGGCAGGTTTTGTTCTGGGGACTAGGCAAACTATTTTGGAAACAAAGGATGGAGGAACCACTTGGGTACCAAGATCCATAGCCTCTGCCGAAGAGGAAGATTTCAATTATAGGTTTAATTCTATCAGTTTTAAAGGCAAGGAAGGGTGGATTATTGGAAAACCAGCAATCTTGTTGCATACTTCCGATGCTGGTGAAAACTGGGAGCGGATACCTTTGAGTTCTCAACTTCCTGGTGACATGGTAAGCATAATATTTTTCAAATCTTCTCGGTACTTATTCAAAATTTGAGCATGTGTGTTACAGCCCATTATACTTTCTGGGTAAATTGATAACTCAGATGTTTAAAACCTTAGTAGAAAACTTTGCTTGGAATGAGTCACTGTGCACATATGCTTTAGTGCTTCGTAATAATATTTTGATGTTTGTGAATAGTTTTTCTATTAAATGTGGTTGGTTAAGGTTTTTCTCAAAAAATTCTTTCTTACAAACATTGGTTGAAATCTTTCTTGAGGCACAATTTCTAAAAGAACTTTTTGGGAACACTCGAGAAACCTTTACACAAAGTATGGCTATCTATTTTTGTTTTGCACAAATTTTTCGTATAAATATTGTCCAATGACCGTATTTTTCATCCATACTCTTCTATGTAAAGCATGGGGAGTAAGGATTATTTGTGGTAGCATATCTGACCATTACAAGCCATTTGGAGTTGTTGACATTCACCGTTATCTTTCATGTAGTAACTCGCATATGCTCAGTCAAGAAATAACTACATTGCAGGATGTAAACTTGATCTAATAATGCAAGCAGGTTACAAAAAGTCAAAGATTTCCGGGCATGAATAAAGAAGGGCATGAACTTTTTGCACGTTGTATATCTACTTTTTTTTCTTTTGAAACATTTCCAGTCGTTTTGGTAGGTGGCGATAGAATCCTTAGAGACGATGCTTCTTTTGAAAGGGAAGAATCTAAGTATAGTGATGAATAAGTAGATGTAACTGTTGAGTTCTACGGTGGTGAACTCAACGGCTTCAGTTATAGTGATCCTGCTAGTGTGAAAAGATATGTGAGACGTGCTCAATGGGTGTTTTGTTTTAATCAGATCGTGCTGCTGCCTCTTTGGCATCTGATTGCTTCATTGCTTAGCAAGTTTAATGTATACGATATGCATTCATCTTCACTATATAGATCGTGCTACTGCGTCGGGATGAATTAAAATTAGAGGCATATTGTCAATATGTAGTGACGATATGCATTCATCTTCACTATGTATCCTTTAATTTTAGATGAAATTTTTTCCCTCCCTCCTCCCCCACCCCTTCCTCTGCACGTTTCTCAAGAACTCCTTGCTAGCACTTCAACTGTAACAAAATACTATCACTTTGCTTCATAACAACTAACTGTTTCTTGAAAATACTGTTTGGTAAGATCTCAAGCATATTTTGAACAATTTCCTTGAAAGACAATACCAAAACTGAGGTATGATGCTTTGTTCCAAGGTCACTGTATGCCAAAACATGCTGGATTTAGAAAGGGCAGGTGTTGATGTAACTTTTCAATATCTATAGTTTTTCTTGTAAATGATTCTGTAGAAATTTCAAAAAACTAGAACAGTTCCTTTCTCACTTTTACCTTCAAAATTGTAACATGCCACTGAAGACATTCTTAATTGCTTATGTAAATATCCTCCACACTGATCTCATAATCTGTTGTTTTAGTTAAGAATTTATTGGAATACATAACAAGGTTGTAAAATTGAATTAATACATCAAAAAAATGGATTCATTTTAAACTTGCTTGTTTTCCATCAAAGTAGAGAACTATCATTTCTTCCTCTCAACTTCCTTCCCTTGGGCTGGGAGAATGAAAGTGAAGAAGCAAGAAAGAGATAACCTTCAATTTTGCATCAGCTCAGCGTGAATAACAGTGGTTTTACAAGCGGAAACAGTGATGGAAGGCCTAGAAGTTTTGACTCGGAGGCTAGAAAGAAATGCTGGTCCAAAGCAGAGAAGGTTCCAGGTCGAGATCCCGAGAGGTGGAGAAAAGATGCAGCTGGCAACATTATTGGCAAGCGATTCCACAGCTGCCAAGGTTGCCTCTGCTTTGAGTATGATCACATTGTTCCCTTCTCTAAAGGTGGTGATTCAGTGTCAGATAATTGTCAAATTCTTCAAACAAGGGTTAATAGATCTAAAGCAGACAAGGTTGCAGTTGACACAAGACATTTGAAAGGATATTCTTGTGACATCAACTTCAGCGACAATGACCTTGACAAGATTGAGATGGCTGTTTATGGGGATATTAAGCGGTCAGACAATCAATGCCGTGTTCCAACAATAGATGAAATAATGGGGAAATACAAGTCTAAGAACGGCATTGCTAGCTGCAACTCCCAATAAAATATAAAAGCTTGCCTTTTAGGATCTGAGACATTAGGTGTTAAGAAAGATAGCCACTATGATCAATAGTGATTGCAGTGAAATCTCCACTTTCTACTAATGTTAATTTGACATTGAGCTAAAAGAAGAGAATATATCAATGTGTGTTGGTCTTCATGTTATGTTGATTGCCGATATATCAATGTGTATTGGTCTTCATGTTATGTTAATTGTGCGGCAGTCTTGTTCCTCTGACCCCTTTTGTTTTTTGGTAATTGATTCTTGTTCATCTATACCTTTGTTTCAATAATGGCAATTAACTCTACCTACATACCAAGGCACACAATCTGACTACCTTTCTTCTATTTGTTCTTGCTACTAATCATAAGGAAAGAAAATCATTTTGATATACAGGTTTATATCAAGGCAACTGGAGAACAAAGTGCAGAAATGGTAACTGATGAAGGTGCAATATATATTACATCAAACAAGGGATACAACTGGAAAGCTGCTATTCAAGAAACTGTCTCTGCTACCCTTAATAGGTAATCTCTGAGAAGGTGTACTTCAGAAGTGTCAAATCTTGATTTGAGGTTGGTGTGCTACTTCTACAATGAAATGAGAGAAACTCAATGCACAGATATATTTTGGTTTGAGTTTCATTAATGAAAAGGAAAAGAAAATGCAAAAACTTAGTAACTGAAAGGCGGGTTTTCCACTCTTCTTTAGGGTAATATGTACTTGGTTAAACCTATTATCCGGGTCTCTCTTGAATCATTGAATATGCTCTACTCTCAAGTTCTGGTTTCTACTTATCAGGAGAATTGCTAACTACCGATAGTCTACTGGTTGTGCTTTTAGCTACCGACAGTTTGCTAAACAAGATGATGCTAGCTAAATTGTTTTTGACGAGTTAAACCCTACCTTTTGCGACAAAGATTTATGCTTTTGGCTTAAGTACCTTATCAATTTTGATGCTGTCTTAGGTCATAGGTGATGGCTAAAAGTTGTTAAGATCTTCTGGGGGTTCATGATTCATTACTTGCCAAGCTTATTTTTGTTTCTTCTTTATATGGAGAATGACAGCCATCCTTAATGAAATTGCAGAACAGTTTCTAGTGGCATTAGTGGTGCCAGTTACTATACAGGAACTTTCAGTACTGTTAATCGCTCTCCTGATGGACGTTATGTAGCAGTTTCAAGCCGTGGCAACTTCTACCTGACCTGGGAGCCAGGGCAGGTATTATTTCTTTAACACGTACTTTTTTCATGTTCGTGTTAATTAAGAAGTTCATTGCCTTATGTAGCATAAACTGTTACGCTTAAATTTCTTCCCTTTTTACTTCAAAACTTAGAATTGTATATTTATACATGTAGTTTTATGCATAATACATTACAGGCATACTGGCAACCACATAACAGAGCCGTGGCTAGAAGAATCCAAAGCATGGGCTGGAGGGCTGATGGTGGTCTTTGGCTACTTGTGCGTGGTGGAGGGCTATACCTTAGCAAGGGCACAGGGGTTAGTAAATTATGATCATACTTTCAACTGCTACAGACTGTCTGGCAATACAAGAACATAGTAGCATTAACTAGAAGAAAAGAAAAGAAAGTAGTATGTAATAATGTAAATCAAACTAGCATGAAATAAATTGGGATAAGATGAAATATAATATATCCTACTATCCTTTACACATTTGTTTGCCTGCTCAATTGCATTGACATCTCAGTTGAAGAAATCAACTTCCTTAGGTAGAATCTTATCTAAAGATGCAATGTTGAATCTCTGTAAAGTGACTATATTTAGGATCTTCTGATTTCTCATAAGTTTACTTTGGTATTAAATATTGTGCATTACCTAAATGTTCCAATTTCAATTCTCATTTAAAATAATGAAAGAAACCCATTATCTGTCACTACCATGAATGATCCTTGATTGTAAATTTTTCTTGTTCTTTTTTAGTAAATTACTTGGAAGGTATTGCCAAGTCAACATGAATGTAACGTGTAACCTCTATTTAGAGGACCTGTACAGATAGTAGGGCAAGCTATTCCTTTTCCACATATAGAAAACTTGTCATGTTATCTCCATTGAGCTAATTGCTTGGAGCAGGACTCCGGAGTTAATAACATCCTTATCAAAAATCACAGATTAACTGCATTTTGACAAGGCTGGTCAAGTATCTTAGTTAAGCGAATTTAGCTATCGATAACCATCTCATGACGGGAGACATTTTGGCTCATCTACATATATTGGGTACTAGGATTTTTGATTCTTTCAACCGTTCTTACCACAGTTTAATATGTACCTTGTAAAGATTTCAAGTGTTATTCATACTCAAGATGGAGACGGTTTTAGTAAATTTGTAAAATTTTAAAACCCAATGACACGAAGCTGGTACGCGTTAGCAGACTACAGCGGGTTTAAGATACATACAACTAACTACCTTCACTTAAGGTACTACATTTCTTCTATTTATTAATGAGAGTATATCATATATCAATGACCCTGGGCACATGACCTGAGGTTGACTGGATAGACTTTCTTGAGGCTATATTTAAAATGCTGGCTTGATAAGCAATTAAGTAGCCTAATGGGTTGAATGAATACTAGGGCTCAAAGTCTTATAATGGCAGAGAATGGAGTGGACCAGGTTTTGGTCCTTTGACTTGGTTCTATAGTATGAGCTTTTGCTATCCGTAGCTATTCTGATTTCTTCTTGTGTTTTTATAATGAAGCTCAATGTTGTCCTTGATCTGCAGTTAACAGAGGACTTTGAAGAAGTTTCAGTACAAAGTCGTGGTTTTGGCATTCTTGATGTTGGCTACCGCTCACAGGTATGTGCATAGTTGCCTTAAATAAAACATTGTGTACTACATGAGTGAGTTTGGGTGAAAACTGATGTATTGCTTAATGATGCTCACATTTAAATGCCCCAAAAGCACCATTTCCGTGAAATATCTTGAATCACCAATTTTATTATTTTCTCCTGTTCGTTTGGGGAAGGGTTGTGGAGCACGACGCTGTTAGTCAGTATGATTTGCTCACTTACTTGAGCTGAACTATCTTTTTAAGAAATGTTGTTATCCACGGAATGACTGTATATCACTGTATCTCAGTCAGCATACTTTTGTTCCAAAATCTAAGTTAGTCTTGATGTGTAAAATATGTATGGGTATCGAAAATATGCATAAATAAAGTTTTAACTTTAAGCACTATCTAACGTGAGAAAAATGAATAGAAGGGGTCTTTCTAGTTTTGAAATTAAAATTGGTGACATTGACTTGGTCAAATACCATTACCTGATTAAATTAATTAAAAACTTTGGGGTGCATAGTATTAAAAACTAATCTTTTCCTTTCTTCCCAAACTTTGGTGGTAGAGGAGGAGGTGGCTGTAGTAGCAGAGGAGACGGTGGTGGTGATGGCCGCGGCGGTAGAAGGGGTGGGTAGGGGGAGGAGTGGGGAAAATAGGGTCTTTTTGTAAATAATAAAACTTGATGTTTTAAAATTAGTTCCTACATTTTATATTTGATCATTTTTCTGTTGTTAATGTATTGGACAATGCAAATATGTTTGCTATTCAGGATGAGGCCTGGGCTGCTGGTGGGAGTGGGATTTTGTTGAAGACCACCAATGGTGGAAAGACATGGATTCGTGACAAAGCGGCTGATAATATTGCTGCAAATCTTTATTCAGTGAAGTAAGCTCCAATGCGCAGCTTCAAGATTTTATCTACTTAATTTGTAACTTTTTTCACATTCAACTTAAAGTCTCAAGTTTGAACTGTCTACTCTCTTCTAGCATCTTGAATTCTGCCCCTTCCTCCTCCTTTCTTCTAGGTCCTCGTAATTTTCCATTCATCTCTAAACCATATATGCCAACCTTCATTCTTTAAGCTTGCTGGTATACTTAGTTTGCTGTCTATAATGAGGAAACTGTGAGTAAACTACTAAAGATAGCTCCATACTTTCCCACTTTGTATTATAATATCATCAGCCTTGGTTTCCTATAATTTGATTTCACATGAAAACAAAGTTAGACGGCACAATGAAATTTGAGGAGAAAGGTCTGATTTACTCTGAGTCAATCTTTGTGATGCAGGTTTATCAATGATAACCAGGGGTTTGTCCTGGGGAATGATGGTGTCTTACTGAAGTATCTTGGATAGAAACAATCATTAAACAAGGTACATTGTAATTTTCTTTACTAATAAGTTCAACTTATTATTCATCTGATGGTCCTTGTGTTTGTGCAGGCAATTTTGGAAGCAAATACTTGAAACTGAACTACTGTAATTTAATTTATAAACACTTGTTCAATTCTTTGCTGATTATCACCATACCTAAGGGAAGTGTTCATAGGGCTTGAGATTTTAGATTATCTACTGAAAATATATTAGACTCACACGTGTTATCATGGAGATGACGTTTTGAATTGTGTTATGATATACTATACTTTTCAAACAAATTAAACTTGATGAGATGAGACATAACTAGGTTTAGCATTTGTTTTGATTATCTCCCAAATAATGCTTTCTCAATTACCTATTCCAACAGGATGTAAGCTGTAAATTGTTATGTAATTCTTGACAAACAATGTGCACTATTTATACTTATTTGCTAAGAAGAATGGCGCAAGATTACAAATTCAAGGTATGAGTTTATTGGTTGTTGTTGCTTCCAAATTCACACACAAGTGTTTGTGGTCACGCAAGTAATATAATGGCTCTAAAAGAGTTAAATTATCGAATCCAAAGGACTTGCCGATTAACTAGTTTAATGAATTACACTTATCTCTAATTATTAATTCAAGTGTGACAAAAGAGTTTGTGTTTTATTTGTAAACTAACAATGCAAGAATTAAATAATAAAATTAACTTACAATGATTGGGGAAATTCCAGGTTTGCAGCATACTAAGAATCCACGTATCACATCTCTTTCATGGATTTCCTAGGGTTATCAAATTACTGATTTACAGGGTTGATATTATGATCATGATCTCTCGACCTCTAACTACCTACCCCAGTTGACCGTCTAATTACATCGTCGAGCGTGGATAGACAAACTCAATTGTTGAACATTTATTTTTCATCTTGTTTCGAAATCAAGTATTGTATTCGTCTAGGTGTCAATCCTAAACAGAAATCTAAACAAGTGGAATGCAAGAAAGATCGCACTTCTTGTATTTTCTTGTCTATCTACCTATTCGTCTCTCAAGTTCAAGAATAGACAATGAATTTATTCTAATGGTGGCCTAGCATCAAAATGCTAAATCAAGAATACAAAAATAATTTGAACGATAACCAAATTAATCTATAAAATCGATGTTCAAAAATCATTCATAGCTATAGTCCAGAACAAGGGTCTTTAGCTACTGATGTCTAAGAAACGAAGAAGAAAAGAACCCTAGAATTATTATTATGGACTATTTATAGATCTAGAAAATCCTAAATAAAATAATTGAGTCCAAAACAAATTAGAAAATTCAAAACCAAAAGGAATTGAATTTCTGTATTGCATTGTACCGTCTCAACAATGTGTGTGTCTTCGGAACTTGACACGTGGCATGTGAATATTTCCTTCAAATTCATATTCTTCAATTCTGCACTTTGCCGCATACACAGACTACTAGTTTTTGGAAACGTGATTGCACGTTTAACTCAAAGTAATTGATACAATGTTTATATTGCAAATAATAAATTTAAATAGTATATATATTATTCGACTTTTTTTGTATATATATCCATTATGCAAGAAAAATAAAAAATAAACTGAACATATGTTGAATATCGTCATGATTAGCTCAAATACGATTAGAAATCATATGAGTCTTGCTTCCATTCAAACATGAACATGCAAAAAAAATAATTAATTTTATAATAATTATTACCAAACATAAAAAGAAAAATATAACATCAAACTCATAAGCACAAATAAAAATCTTCAATAATAACTAAAAATTTGATATGCAAATGAGAAATCTATGGAAGGAAAAAAGAAGCATGACAGATATATACATTTATACTAATAGGTGTAGTGACTCATAGAATTCTTGTTTTCAGCATTATTAAAATCATTAATGGTTTGAATAATTAAGATAGTGACTTTTGGTCTTCTCATCATAAGTAATGAAAGGTTGAATGATTGAAGTAAATATGATGACTTTTAGAATATTATAACTTATAAGTAATGGAAAAAATACCTTATTAATTAAGAAAATACAAATAGAATTATATATATATATATATAGAGAGAGAGAGACAGAGAGAGAGAGATATTATTATGGTTGATTCATTAAGCAATATTAATATGACAAAAAATAAATTAACAAGTGATCATTGTTTTACTTCCTAAATCAATTTATAATTTCTTTAGAGTACTCTTTAGCTTTAATTATTAGCTTGCAATAAATTTAGGAGGTGAAAAGACTTTAAAATATTTTGATTAATAGATATTTATTTTATAAAATAATTTATAACATTTAAATTTAATGTAGGAGTAAAATCATAATCTAATTTTTGCCTAAATTCTTTTCACTTTTAACATAATGTGTTATATTATTATATTGTGTTATAAAATTATATAGTGTGGATGTCCACTATACCAAGAAGTTACTACATTACTTCCCTCCATTCTGAAGATAACTTCCACCTTTATGATCATTATTCTTGTAACCTTTCATCTCCATAACCCCCTCCATTCTATTCATGTTTAATGTCATGTTTATGACTAACTTTTGTATAAATAGAGGTATAAGGGTTCATATTGTACACACTTGAAGATTTGGTGAACACTTGAAGACTTGGAATAATAAGAAAAACTCTCATCTCTTGTCTCCTTATTTCTATTGCTTTCATCTTTTATATTTCTTATCTTATTTTGCTTTAGTTTTACAACACATTATCAGCACGAGTTGCTCATTCTCCGTCAAAAATCAATGGTAGGTATTTCTTGATTTTTATGAATTATCCTAGTAATTCTTCGGTTGCAAGGTATACTTCATATCCTATATATTATTTGTATAAATAAAGCTTGTTTTATGGTTATTTTAAAATGGTTAGTAAATTATGATAATCTTCATAACAATATTGAGAGGGACTATTAAAATATTTTACTTTATTTTAAGTTGGGACCTTTATATGGTTCCAACATGCTGTTCTAATTAATTAGTTTGGTTCATTTTTATTCAATTTTACGTCAAATTGAGATTATATTTATGGTAATCAATATTTATTTTTTGGTAATGCATTTAGTTTATTAAGACATTGATTGAGGGTAAGACGGTGAATTCAAGTTTCACCGCACCAAGTGGTAAGACATCGAGTAAAGTCTCGGTGCAACATGATAATAAGAAGTTGGATTCAAGTCCCATTGATTTATGACCAAAGGCGTCTTTATATGAGTAAGACTTTGAGTTTAAGTCCTAATGCACTATAGTGATGATATGATGATGACTAACATAAAATTGTATACTTTTGACTGAAAGTCATGAAATTTGCCCAATTAATTTGCTTCATTCTCTTATGTGAATGTGGTAGCAGTGCATAATATGTCTGAAAAATGACAAGTGGTTGAATGTATGAATATGAGTGTGGTAAAATGTTAATGATCATCATTGTGGTAATTAAAATGAAGAACATTATGGGTTCTTAAGATGGTCCTTCAAATGTGAAGGTAATTTTGTCCATCAAAGTGGTATGAAAGGTTATTGGGCACATTGTTTCTTAAGATGATCCTTCAAATGTGAAAGTAATTTTTATCCATCAAAGTGACATGAAAGGTTATTTGGCACATTGTTGTTGGTGCAACCCAATTTGAAAAGTTTTATAAATCCTCCATCAAAATAAAGGAATACAAAGTGGTAGTATAATTAGTACTTTTAAAATGATGTTTAGGTAGGTCAAATAAATTTGATAATGTCAAAGTCTGACTAATAAAAACTTATGGAGCATGTACAAATGATTATGGTCATTTCTTGAAGAGAATGTGACTTGTGTTCGTATGGATAAAGACATGTTCATGTATGGTTGGATAAATGTCACATCTCACCTCTACGAGAGGTTTGAGATATTGAAAAAAATATATTTTGACATAAATAGTCATTTGGTCATATATTTTGAGTACTACACAAATATTGTGGTATGTTTTATCATTAACTATTGGATCACAAAATAAAAAAAATAATTCTTTTCTATAAAGGTTGTGGTCATGACCAAAATAAATGTTGTTGTGTGGCAACACAAATTTGTCACTGGTTGTCAAGAAATAAGTCTTGCATGTAATAATTTTAACCATGACAATAATAATAATTTTCTCCTTGAAGGAGATGGTCACCATAAGAATGGTGTTGTGAAATTTGTGGCAGTACATAAAATTAATTAAGAGTTTCGGATGGACTAATTTGTTACTATCCAGAAAATGAAATAATTCATTATATTGAGGTTGTAGTAAGTCTCAAAAGAAACTTTTTAAGTTTCGGAGTAATTGAATTTTTTTTATTATATTGAGACTGTAAATTGTTGAAAGATTTAATATCTTCAAATTACTACAATCAAGTGAGTTATGAATATTTACATAAAAGGTTACCGTCTTTTTTTTTGTTGAATAAAAATATTGGCATGATGAAGGAATCACATGCAAAAATAAACTAGAAGTTTACTAGAATAAATATCAGTTGACATAACCGGTTGGCCATTTCAATTTAAATGTGATGCAAAAGAAATTGAGAATTCACGTGGCTATATGTTTGAAGAAATAAAAGATTCTTCAAGATTATCTTTTGTTGCTTGTTCTCATGACAAAATGATAAATGTATCAACTAAGGTTAGGATTGTATCCCCTGAAGTTATTTGAAACATATAGAAAGGTGAATATGGGCCCGTTCACCTGCCATGTGGACCGCTTACTATCATGATTTAATAAATGCATCTATTGCATGGTCACATGTGCATTTGTATCAACTTACAAATTGGTTTTTGTAAGGTTGTTTGCTCGAATATAATTGTTAAATTAAGAGCACAATTTCAAGCTATAAAATTATGTTGCTAATGTTGGTTGGTTTAGCAGAAATTGTATACTTCCAATTATAGCCAGACCATTGATTATGAGAACAAATCTCTCAAATAAAATTTAGTATGAAATGAGTTTATTTAACATGTACACATCAAACCAACAAGGTTCTCCCATCACAATTGGTTCAGGGTTAGGAACCAAATAATTTCCATCTAAAAATTTGATGTGTGCACATATGATTTTATTGCTCCACCACACACAAAGATGGATCCCCAACTGAGGTTGGGGGTAAATGTTAGATTTTCTAACATTAGGGGGAGATATGATTAGCAGTTGAAAATTATGTGTGGGGTAAATTATCTAGATCCTCGTTAAAAAAATGTGAACTTGAAGTTCAAGAGATAATTCATTTGCAAAATGTTGCAAATAAGTTGCCAGATGTATTTGCTGACCGAATATTTTAATTAAGCTGCAAATGCTTCAATAAATAGTCCTTGAAAGACATAGTCTATGGTAAACGCCAGAAACGTGATAGACCAATCGATTCCAAATGTAAAACTCCTCGAGGAAGGAAAGGAGCAAATTATCAATATGGTTATGATAATGAGGTAAGTGCTTTGAAAGAGCATTACGACATAACATTTCATAAAACCTTGGCAAAGGTTCAGGTACCTAAAAATGATGAAAAATAAAGAGATTTCGATAAGTTATGTCGTATTGGAATCGATATCAAAATGATCGTCGACGGTATCTTTGATATGAAGTAGCACTCAATGCTATAATGGTTATGAGGATCTTGAATTCAAATTTGTCATATAATGTGGACAGACAAATGATTGGCCAAATAAAATGCACTATTCAAGTATATTTTGTTTCACTTAGAAAAGTGATGCTTTTGAACTTATAGTTCATAGATCAAAATATATGTCAGTGGGTACAAATGAATCATTGTGTGAAAGTATAACCGTAAGATATAAAGTACAATTTGTGCCTCGGGGAATTAGACTTATTTCAATCTCGCAATAGATGAAATACTCGACTAGGTATAATGAACGATTATCATGTCTAACTAGACGATGAAGGTTATATGAAAATTCTTGAAGGATTTAAAAGGTCTTAAAACAATTCCATCGAGTACCCAATGATTTTGAGATAGCTTAACACAAATAAAGAATCTTTTCAACCTCATGAAAATGATTTAAAATGTCATGTATTAGTGCAATTGTGTCATGACCCAGGAGTACCCCCTAGACGTAACACGACGTACTTGACCCCGAAGGGGTCACATACAAGCCCTTAGCATGATCATACACATAAAGTCTTAAGAATAATGCGAAAAATTTAAAACTTTTACAATCGAAGTCCAACTTCTTTTCATAAAAAAAATCATAAGAATCTAGACCTTGTCTCATTCACCATCTAAAACATAGGAATACAAAGTTTTGGAATTAGCCCATTACATCAATAAAAGTCTCAATATAAACTAAGAAATGGATAATCCGTCCTTGAACTTGAGGACTCACCACAACTTGGAGATAAGCAATCCAAGTCTTCTTCAAGAACGGAGAGTGTATGTCACCTAGCCGGAACCTACGTACACTTATCAAAATGTAGAAGAAATGGGTTAGCACATAAAGTACTAAGTATGGAAGAATGCATAAAATCCTTGAATTATGATAAAAATGACATTTTAGTTGAAAAGTATGCATTTGTCAAGTTTGGAAATCAACATACCTTTTCAATGTACAACACAAGCCATAATCACATTTATACTCTTAACATAGTGAAACCATTACCTTAGAAACCACTAAAGAACACTTGTGCAATGTATGATTGGCATCCCATAATACCAACCCTACCAAGTACTCTTTTGAATATACCTTAGTCATACATATCACCTTTAGACCTCATCATAATCAATAGTCATAATTAAGGAACTAGTCATGTACATTACTTGAACATAAGGAAAGTCATTCATATCAACTATCCATTCAACATACATGCAAACATTCATATCTCATCATAACATAAAGGAACCCATCCCATAACATCCTACTAAGTCTAGTTGTGCAAGGTAAAAGTGAAGTCCCATACCTCCACTCCTACTAAGTAAACTCACCAAGAAGTCATAGTTTAGTTCATGTCTCATTCATTATCTCGTCATATAGGGAGGAGTAGCCATAACCGACATAGACCATGTGAGCTATATGAAATCCTGTGTCATGTAACCCCACATCGAAATAAGGTGTCCTACTTGCCTAAGGTAAAACTAACATGTTTAGCCTTTAGGTGGATCCACTAGCTAAAGTCCTATGTTGGCACATAGTTATGGGATAGGGAGATTGCTTCTAGAAACCCGACCTCTTGCATTGGTGGAGGAGCTTCCATCTCATGAGTTCACTTAGATGACTCGACCTCTTGCATTGGCGAAAGGGCCTTTACCTCACTTTCCATATCCACTCGGTGCTAAGCATTATTTCCCAAATTATACATAATTAGTCTTGAATTGCATTTACATGTGTGAATGAATGCTCTACCTTTCATTCCATACAATCCATCAAAATAGCTCATAGATTCATTAAATGTGAGGATGGACTTTCAACCTTAGAATCAACATAACATATGAGTAACCCTTTCACATTATTGTTCATAGTGCCTCATGAGGATGGCCTTTCAATAAACACAACATCATCATCATACTAGGCTAATCATACATAATCAAGTGTAAGGTAAGGGAAGAACAACCTTTAAACAATACCATATTTTACACATTAGCCATAGGAGATTTACTTTCTAAGTGAATCAATAGTTCATACACAGCTTTCATCAATATGTACAAACCTTAGCAATTTACCCCTTTCAAGGTCATGAATCATGTCTCACAATTACACCTAAATATACTACAATAGACATGAATAAAACATGATTCAATAACTATATTAACATAGATACAATTCATAGTAGTCATCTTGCATCAATACACCCATCACAATTCATGAAATTGGGGTCATGGGGAGTTCATGGGTTCATGGGGAATTTTACAATAAAAATCACCATTAAACATCAAATCATCCATAATATAATGCAATTAACATAATAAAATCATTTTAAAAAAGAACACATGGTAGATTGAAAACCCTAGTTTTTTGAACAAGTTACCAATTTTGAAATCAAGAGTTGAAGGGCTTCATGGAGAAAAGTGTTCCATGAATCAAGTCTCACATACCTTAATTGATGTTTTCCCAAGAAATTGGAGTGCAAAGCTTGGATCTTGAACCCTAATCTTGACCTTCTTCTTTGTTCTTCAATGGAGTTTAGAGAGAGAATATTTTGGGAGGGAAGTTGGTTGAGTTTTGAGTTTGTGAGTTATGAGAGTTAAAAGGGTTTATTAATAGTTAAAAGTAATTAAATATATATAAAATAACTAATAATAACCGTCCCTACCCTTAATTAATTAATTAGGATTTTACCCAATAGCCCCTAAGTTGGCCGAGCCTAGGTGGTTCCCAGGTGTGACCTACGACTCCCCCACCTATGGACCGTCGGTGGGGCCACACCTCGTCCTGCACACTCGTGCTTTACATCAGAGAGGGAGAAGATCAAGGAAAGGGTGGGGAGACTAAGTCTCAACCCACGACCCCCACTTACGGGGTGTAGGTCCATCCACGATCCGTGGGTGCCCACTTGTAGGTGGTGCTGTCATTTGACAGCTTTTTGGGCCTTCACTTGGGTCCTCCTCAAGGACCCTTTGGAGGTCCTTAGGGGTCGTTCTTTGACGTGTAGGTCTTAAGACATTAGTACTAAGTTAGGAAGGTTATTTTAGGATTCTAACCTTACGTTTTAACTCCATTAGGCTACTAGACTACATGTTAGGCTCTAGCTTAGGCCATTAGATTTCCGGGGTGTTACAAATTGGTGCACTAACAGATTGTTGGTTATGCAAATGCTAGAAGATTATTTGATAAACACAACGAAAGTTATATGAAGGGATTGTCATATTATCATTCAAGTTATGCCAAGAAACTAACAAATCAAGTGACTCAACGCATAGAAGATGTGTGATTTACTTTGAGAAGAAAAGATGAGCTTCAATAAAATTGAAATGATCAATCTCCGAGTCAGAAACTATTTTATTATGTAGATGCAAAATATTTATTTCATTCGCATAAAGCTCGATCACACATGCGCTATTTTTTTTTACATATGGAGGCACAACAATATCTTGTCATTCAAAGAATCAAACATTAGTAACTACTTCTTCAAATCATGCAGAAATAATATTGATCTATGAAGTAAGTCGGGAGTGTGTTTGGTTGGAATCATGATCTATCATTTTCAGAAAATATGTGATTTTCCTTTGGAAAAGGATATTCCAGCAACCATATATGAAAATAATATATATCTCAACTGAAGGAAGGATACAATCAACAGAGATCGGACAAAACATATTTCACCAAGAATTTTTTTCACACATGATCATCAACAAAATGGTGGGATAAACATTCAAAGACCCATTCAAGTGATAATCTTGTAAACTTATTCACTAAGGATTGCCAACATCAACATTTGAGAAGTTGTGATATAAGATTGGAATGCATCGTCTTTGAGATATCAAGTAAAGTTTTTATCAAGGGGAGAAAAATACGCATTGTCCTCTTTTCCTTAACCATGGTTTTATCCCAATTGGATTTTCCTGGTAAGGTTTTTAACGAGGCAACATGCAAAGCGTATTAAAAGATATGTGTACTCTTTTTCCTTCACTAGGATTTTTTCCCACATGGTTTTTTCCTAAGGCGTTAACGAGGCATATTATCTATGGACATCCAATGGGGAGTGTTATAAAATTATATAGTGTGGATGCCCACTATACCAAGATGTTACTACATTACTTCCCTCCATTATGAAGATAACCTCCACCTTTATGATCATTATTCTTGTAACATTTCATCTCCATAACCTCCTCCATTATATTCATGTTTAATGTCATGCTTATGACTAACCTTTTGTATACCTCTATGTTACACTAGGGTCTTCTTAACGTGCTTCATTTGACGACTCCGTGCATGGATGTCATGGGTCCATTGGCATATGATTAGGTCAATTTTGTAAGTGGGCAGTCTTTGGCAGGCCTGGAGATTCAATTAAGGGGAGTAGTATAATAAATTGACTGTTGGTGGCATCACGCTATCTTAGATTAGGGAGGTATAAGGGTTCATATTGTACACACTTGAAGATTTGGAATAATAAGAAAAACTTTCATCTCTTATCTCCTTATTTCTATTGCTTTCATCTTCTATATTTCTTGTCTTATTTTGATTTAGTTTTACAACATATTAAATTCAATATATGAAGTTGTCTGTTTGATTTTCTTCTATGATCTTCTATCTTTAATTCGTTTTAACTCGAAATTTATTCATCTTCACACCTGTAACATCTCGCACCTAGAAACGACTATAAAGAGTTTAAAATATGAAAATATTGATTTTTGGAAAGAATAAGAAAATCTGGAAATTTTGTCTAAGTTAAGAAAGTGAGTTTTGGCCATTTTCAAACGGCCATAACTCCTAGCTCAGAAAGAGTTAGGAGCAGATCTTGATATGTTTGGAAATCCCTTGGAGAGATCTTTCCAACGCCGCTGATATTGCACGATTTCGACATCGTATGAGTGAGATATGACTTTCGGAAGTTGGGCTGTTGGATTGAGGAAAGGCTCAATCCGGATTTAGGGAAGGGCAAAGTAGTCTTTTCTCTAATTTATTTCCTAATTCGTTTTTAGGGATTTTTTTTTGGGTAAAAGCTTACTTTGGTAAGATTAGAAAAATATATTCACGCTTAGGGCTTGGAGAAAAGAGCAAGGAAGAAAGAAAGGGGAGAAAAGCCAAGATATCCGTCAAGCTTGCGAGTGGAATTCGTCGGGGGTGATCCCTATTAAGGTATGTGAGATCTTTCTGTGTTGGGTTAGTTCACCCACACACCAACTTGTTTCAATCCTTGGTTTGGAGTTGTTACATGTTGAAAAGTGAGGTTCTTGAAGAACAAATTGTAGAATTCTTGTTGGTTGAATTGTTAATACTTGGGGGTTGATTTGGTTCATGGTTCCGGGCTGTTTTTCGAGTTAGGTTGATGGTGTATTGAGAGTACAATTGATCATAAGTGTTTGGGGGAAAGAACTAGGGAAGTTTGGAGGGTTTAGAGATGAAAAACGAAGAAGAAAATTGGGGATTTCTGGGCAAGGGCTTGGGGCATCGCGCCACAAAAGTTCCTCTGAACTTTGGCCTCTGGCGCGTCGCGCCAGCCAGAGCCCTCTAAAGTTTGAGGGCTGGCGCCCCACGCCTCTCAGAGCGCCAGGGACGCCAGTTCTCCCCATTCCTTCCCCACCTTCTCGTACGTGTTTCTAAGTGATGTACCTATGTTTCCTAGTCAATTCTAACATTCTAAAATACATCTAAACATCATGAAATCATCCATAAACATGAGATCATGAACCTTGAATCCATAATCCAATTCAAGTATAGTTAAGATCAAAGTCAAGAGAAGTAAGAGTCAAGTCAAGATGAGTTCTTAGAGTTTTCCAAAAGTCTTTTACAAATGTTTTAACTTTGTTTTTAAGACTTAAAGTTCAAGTTGAGTAAAGAGTAAAGAGTAAAGTTTGAAGTTCATTTCTTCAAAAGTATATGGGGACTAAGTATTCCCAAAGAGATTTAAAATGTTTCACATTTAAATAAGAACGGAAACTGAGATTTCCAAAGAGCCTTCGGGCTAGTTTTCTAGAAAAGAGTAATCGCTTTCTATATAAAGCAAGAAGGGAAACTTTGATTTCCAAGATAGCCTTTGAGCTAAGTTTTTGAGCACTAATCTCAAATCACAGAAGAAGTATGTTTTAAAAAAAGAAAAAGACATAAGAGCTAGTATATTTTGGGAGTAGTATTGAGCACCGAATTGGGGGAGCGTTCAAGGAACCCACATGCCCCATAGAACCATGTAGCCATCATGGGTAGAAGAGGTTCCTACTTTTTAGATGAATACTTTTCAAGATAGACTAGTGGATCCATTAGGCAGTTCAGGTTCTATACCTTTGGCCGGGTATAGGATGCTCATGCAGCGTGAGGTTGATCGCTGTATCATCACTATAGCTCTTATGTGATGGTTGTCGGTTAGAGAAACTCCCACAACAGTTATTGTATTTCTATATACATCAGTTCATTTGTATTTCTACATACATCTCAGATTTATTGTATCTTTGCATACACACAGAGTTTATAGCATGTTTTAAACAGCTTTTCTTTATACTGCACTTGCTGTAAATTGCTTTATATTGAAGTGAGTCAGTCAAGTTGAGTTGAGTGAGCCAGGTGATATACCGTGAGTTTACGGTATTTCTAATACATTTCACTTACAAGTTGTGTGTGTCTAAGGCTCTTTTATATTTTTTTTTAATGTGTTTTTATCATGTTTTGCAGGAAAGGTGTTCAGGCGCGGAAGTTTAGAGACAGCTGAAGGAATTGCAGAAAAGGGCATCCAC
Source organism: Solanum tuberosum (assembly GCF_000226075.1). NCBI lineage: Eukaryota > Viridiplantae > Streptophyta > Magnoliopsida > Solanales > Solanaceae > Solanum > Solanum tuberosum. The sequence continues at coordinate 906,964 of NW_006239110.1, forward strand.
GGAGGTGATCTACGGACCGTAGATCCATTCACGATCCGTAGGTTATGACCGTAGATCAGCAGGCAAGGCATGGAAGGCAAATCAGGGAAATCTGACCAAGTGTGGAACCACGACG